>NW_027142808.1:0-150311 GCF_026170545.1 Melanerpes formicivorus
GAAGAATTCTAAGGCTCATTTTGACTGCCTCCAGAAGTTAGATCAGATGGCAAATTGGATTTGGTGCTAGGTCTTTCCCTTTAGGTTTTACCCCAACAATGTTTTCATTAGTTTCGCTCACTCTCGAAATCAAGCATTTTACAGCAGGTTGGAGCAGCCTGTATCTCAGCACAGGAATAAGGTAGGGAAGAATTCTAAGGCTCATTTTGACTGCCTCCAGAAGTTAGATCAGATGGCAAATTGGATTTGGTGCTAGGTCTTTCCCTTTAGGTTTTACCCCAACAATGTTTTCATTAGTTTCGCTCACTCTCGAAATCAAGCATTTTACAGCAGGTTGGAGCAGCCTGTATCTCAGCACAGGAATAAGGTAGGGAAGAATTCAAAGGCTCATTTTGACTGCCTCCAGAAGTTAGATCAGATGGCAAATTGGATTTGGTGCTAGGTCTTTCCCTTTAGGTTTTACCCCAACAATGTTTTCATTAGTTTCGCTCACTCTCGAAATCAAGCATTTTACAGCAGGTTGGAGCAGCCTGTATCTCAGCACAGGAATAAGGTAGGGAAGAATTCTAAGGCTCATTTTGACTGCCTCCAGAAGTTAGATCAGATGGCAAATTGGATTTGGTGCTAGGTCTTTCCCTTTAGGTTTTACCCCAACAATGTTTTCATTAGTTTCGCTCACTCTCGAAATCAAGCATTTTACAGCAGGTTGGAGCAGCCTGTATCTCAGCACAGGAATAAGGTAGGGAAGAATTCAGATGCTCATTTTGACTGCCTCCAGAAGTTAGATCAGATGGCAAATTGGATTTGGTGCTAGGTCTTTCCCTTTAGGTTTTACCCCAACAATGTTTTCATTAGTTTCGCTCACTCTCGAAATCAAGCATTTTACAGCAGGTTGGAGCAGCCTGTATCTCAGCACAGGAATAAGGTAGGGAAGAATTCTAAGGATCATTTTGACTGCCTCCAGAAGTTAGATCAGATGGCAAATTGGATTTGGTGCTAGGTCTTTCCCTTTAGGTTTTACCCCAACAATGTTTTCATTAGTTTCGCTCACTCTCGAAATCAAGCATTTTACAGCAGGTTGGAGCAGCCTGTATCTCAGCACAGGAATAAGGTAGGGAAGAATTCTAAGGCTCATTTTGACTGCCTCCAGAAGTTAGGTCAGATGGCAAATTGGATTTGGTGCTAGGTCTTTCCCTTTAGGTTTTACCCCAACAATGTTTTCATTAGTTTCGCTCACTCTCGAAATCAAGCATTTTACAGCAGGTTGGAGCAGCCTGTATCTCAGCACAGGAATAAGGTAGGGAAGAATTCTAAGGCTCATTTTGACTGCCTCCAGAAGTTAGATCAGATGGCAAATTGGATTTGGTGCTAGGTCTTTCCCTTTAGGTTTTACCCCAACAATGTTTTCATTAGTTTCGCTCACTCTCGAAATCAAGCATTTTACAGCAGGTTGGAGCAGCCTGTATCTCAGCACAGGAATAAGGTAGGGAAGAATTCTAAGGCTCATTTTGACTGCCTCCAGAAGTTAGATCAGATGGCAAATTGGATTTGGTGCTAGGTCTTTCCCTTTAGGTTTTACCCCAACAATGTTTTCATTAGTTTCGCTCACTCTCGAAATCAAGCATTTTACAGCAGGTTGGAGCAGCCTGTATCTCAGCACAGGAATAAGGTAGGGAAGAATTCAGATGCTCATTTTGACTGCCTCCAGAAGTTAGATCAGATGGCAAATTGGATTTGGTGCTAGGTCTTTCCCTTTAGGTTTTACCCCAACAATGTTTTCATTAGTTTCGCTCACTCTCGAAATCAAGCATTTTACAGCAGGTTGGAGCAGCCTGTATCTCAGCACAGGAATAAGGTAGGGAAGAATTCTAAGGCTCATTTTGACTGCCTCCAGAAGTTAGATCAGATGGCAAATTGGATTTGGTGCTAGGTCTTTCCCTTTAGGTTTTACCCCAACAATGTTGTCATTAGTTTCGCTCACTCTCGAAATCAAGCATTTTACAGCAGGTTGGAGCAGCCTGTATCTCAGCACAGGAATAAGGTAGGGAAGAATTCTAAGGCTCATTTTGACTGCCTCCAGAAGTTAGATCAGATGGCAAATTGGATTTGGTGCTAGGTCTTTCCCTTTAGGTTTTACCCCAACAATGTTTTCATTAGTTTCGCTCACTCTCGAAATCAAGCATTTTACAGCAGGTTGGAGCAGCCTGTATCTCAGCACAGGAATAAGGTAGGGAAGAATTCTAAGGCTCATTTTGACTGCCTCCAGAAGTTAGATCAGATGGCAAATTGGATTTGGTGCTAGGTCTTTCCCTTTAGGTTTTACCCCAACAATGTTTTCATTAGTTTCGCTCACTCTCGAAATCAAGCATTTTACAGCAGGTTGGAGCAGCCTGTATCTCAGCACAGGAATAAGGTAGGGAAGAATTCTAAGGCTCATTTTGACTGCCTCCAGAAGTTAGATCAGATGGCAAATTGGATTTGGTGCTAGGTCTTTCCCTTTAGGTTTTACCCCAACAATGTTTTCATTAGTTTCGCTCACTCTCGAAATCAAGCATTTTACAGCAGGTTGGAGCAGCCTGTATCTCAGCACAGGAATAAGGTAGGGAAGAATTCTAAGGCTCATTTTGACTGCCTCCAGAAGTTAGATCAGATGGCAAATTGGATTTGGTGCTAGGTCTTTCCCTTTAGGTTTTACCCCAACAATGTTTTCATTAGTTTCGCTCACTCTCGAAATCAAGCATTTTACAGCAGGTTGGAGCAGCCTGTATCTCAGCACAGGAATAAGGTAGGGAAGAATTCTAAGGCTCATTTTGACTGCCTCCAGAAGTTAGATCAGATGGCAAATTGGATTTGGTGCTAGGTCTTTCCCTTTAGGTTTTACCCCAACAATGTTTTCATTAGTTTCGCTCACTCTCGAAATCAAGCATTTTACAGCAGGTTGGAGCAGCCTGTATCTCAGCACAGGAATAAGGTAGGGAAGAATTCTAAGGCTCATTTTGACTGCCTCCAGAAGTTAGATCAGATGGCAAATTGGATTTGGTGCTAGGTCTTTCCCTTTAGGTTTTACCCCAACAATGTTTTCATTAGTTTCGCTCACTCTCGAAATCAAGCATTTTACAGCAGGTTGGAGCAGCCTGTATCTCAGCACAGGAATAAGGTAGGGAAGAATTCTAAGGCTCATTTTGACTGCCTCCAGAAGTTAGATCAGATGGCAAATTGGATTTGGTGCTAGGTCTTTCCCTTTAGGTTTTACCCCAACAATGTTTTCATTAGTTTCGCTCACTCTCGAAATCAAGCATTTTACAGCAGGTTGGAGCAGCCTGTATCTCAGCACAGGAATAAGGTAGGGAAGAATTCTAAGGCTCATTTTGACTGCCTCCAGAAGTTAGATCAGATGGCAAATTGGATTTGGTGCTAGGTCTTTCCCTTTAGGTTTTACCCCAACAATGTTTTCATTAGTTTCGCTCACTCTCGAAATCAAGCATTTTACAGCAGGTTGGAGCAGCCTGTATCTCAGCACAGGAATAAGGTAGGGAAGAATTCTAAGGCTCATTTTGACTGCCTCCAGAAGTTAGATCAGATGGCAAATTGGATTTGGTGCTAGGTCTTTCCCTTTAGGTTTTACCCCAACAATGTTTTCATTAGTTTCGCTCACTCTCGAAATCAAGCATTTTACAGCAGGTTGGAGCAGCCTGTATCTCAGCACAGGAATAAGGTAGGGAAGAATTCTAAGGATCATTTTGACTGCCTCCAGAAGTTAGATCAGATGGCAAATTGGATTTGGTGCTAGGTCTTTCCCTTTAGGTTTTACCCCAACAATGTTTTCATTAGTTTCGCTCACTCTCGAAATCAAGCATTTTACAGCAGGTTGGAGCAGCCTGTATCTCAGCACAGGAATAAGGTAGGGAAGAATTCTAAGGCTCATTTTGACTGCCTCCAGAAGTTAGATCAGATGGCAAATTGGATTTGGTGCTAGGTCTTTCCCTTTAGGTTTTACCCCAACAATGTTTTCATTAGTTTCGCTCACTCTCGAAATCAAGCATTTTACAGCAGGTTGGAGCAGCCTGTATCTCAGCACAGGAATAAGGTAGGGAAGAATTCTAAGGCTCATTTTGACTGCCTCCAGAAGTTAGATCAGATGGCAAATTGGATTTGGTGCTAGGTCTTTCCCTTTAGGTTTTACCCCAACAATGTTTTCATTAGTTTCGCTCACTCTCGAAATCAAGCATTTTACAGCAGGTTGGAGCAGCCTGTATCTCAGCACAGGAATAAGGTAGGGAAGAATTCAAAGGCTCATTTTGACTGCCTCCAGAAGTTAGATCAGATGGCAAATTGGATTTGGTGCTAGGTCTTTCCCTTTAGGTTTTACCCCAACAATGTTTTCATTAGTTTCGCTCACTCTCGAAATCAAGCATTTTACAGCAGGTTGGAGCAGCCTGTATCTCAGCACAGGAATAAGGTAGGGAAGAATTCTAAGGCTCATTTTGACTGCCTCCAGAAGTTAGATCAGATGGCAAATTGGATTTGGTGCTAGGTCTTTCCCTTTAGGTTTTACCCCAACAATGTTTTCATTAGTTTCGCTCACTCTCGAAATCAAGCATTTTACAGCAGGTTGGAGCAGCCTGTATCTCAGCACAGGAATAAGGTAGGGAAGAATTCTAAGGCTCATTTTGACTGCCTCCAGAAGTTAGATCAGATGGCAAATTGGATTTGGTGCTAGGTCTTTCCCTTTAGGTTTTACCCCAACAATGTTTTCATTAGTTTCGCTCACTCTCGAAATCAAGCATTTTACAGCAGGTTGGAGCAGCCTGTATCTCAGCACAGGAATAAGGTAGGGAAGAATTCAGATGCTCATTTTGACTGCCTCCAGAAGTTAGATCAGATGGCAAATTGGATTTGGTGCTAGGTCTTTCCCTTTAGGTTTTACCCCAACAATGTTTTCATTAGTTTCGCTCACTCTCGAAATCAAGCATTTTACAGCAGGTTGGAGCAGCCTGTATCTCAGCACAGGAATAAGGTAGGGAAGAATTCTAAGGCTCATTTTGACTGCCTCCAGAAGTTAGATCAGATGGCAAATTGGATTTGGTGCTAGGTCTTTCCCTTTAGGTTTTACCCCAACAATGTTTTCATTAGTTTCGCTCACTCTCGAAATCAAGCATTTTACAGCAGGTTGGAGCAGCCTGTATCTCAGCACAGGAATAAGGTAGGGAAGAATTCTAAGGCTCATTTTGACTGCCTCCAGAAGTTAGGTCAGATGGCAAATTGGATTTGGTGCTAGGTCTTTCCCTTTAGGTTTTACCCCAACAATGTTTTCATTAGTTTCGCTCACTCTCGAAATCAAGCATTTTACAGCAGGTTGGAGCAGCCTGTATCTCAGCACAGGAATAAGGTAGGGAAGAATTCTAAGGATCATTTTGACTGCCTCCAGAAGTTAGATCAGATGGCAAATTGGATTTGGTGCTAGGTCTTTCCCTTTAGGTTTTACCCCAACAATGTTTTCATTAGTTTCGCTCACTCTCGAAATCAAGCATTTTACAGCAGGTTGGAGCAGCCTGTATCTCAGCACAGGAATAAGGTAGGGAAGAATTCTAAGGATCATTTTGACTGCCTCCAGAAGTTAGATCAGATGGCAAATTGGATTTGGTGCTAGGTCTTTCCCTTTAGGTTTTACCCCAACAATGTTTTCATTAGTTTCGCTCACTCTCGAAATCAAGCATTTTACAGCAGGTTGGAGCAGCCTGTATCTCAGCACAGGAATAAGGTAGGGAAGAATTCTAAGGATCATTTTGACTGCCTCCAGAAGTTAGATCAGATGGCAAATTGGATTTGGTGCTAGGTCTTTCCCTTTAGGTTTTACCCCAACAATGTTTTCATTAGTTTCGCTCACTCTCGAAATCAAGCATTTTACAGCAGGTTGGAGCAGCCTGTATCTCAGCACAGGAATAAGGTAGGGAAGAATTCTAAGGCTCATTTTGACTGCCTCCAGAAGTTAGATCAGATGGCAAATTGGATTTGGTGCTAGGTCTTTCCCTTTAGGTTTTACCCCAACAATGTTTTCATTAGTTTCGCTCACTCTCGAAATCAAGCATTTTACAGCAGGTTGGAGCAGCCTGTATCTCAGCACAGGAATAAGGTAGGGAAGAATTCTAAGGCTCATTTTGACTGCCTCCAGAAGTTAGATCAGATGGCAAATTGGATTTGGTGCTAGGTCTTTCCCTTTAGGTTTTACCCCAACAATGTTTTCATTAGTTTCGCTCACTCTCGAAATCAAGCATTTTACAGCAGGTTGGAGCAGCCTGTATCTCAGCACAGGAATAAGGTAGGGAAGAATTCTAAGGCTCATTTTGACTGCCTCCAGAAGTTAGATCAGATGGCAAATTGGATTTGGTGCTAGGTCTTTCCCTTTAGGTTTTACCCCAACAATGTTTTCATTAGTTTCGCTCACTCTCGAAATCAAGCATTTTACAGCAGGTTGGAGCAGCCTGTATCTCAGCACAGGAATAAGGTAGGGAAGAATTCTAAGGCTCATTTTGACTGCCTCCAGAAGTTAGATCAGATGGCAAATTGGATTTGGTGCTAGGTCTTTCCCTTTAGGTTTTACCCCAACAATGTTTTCATTAGTTTCGCTCACTCTCGAAATCAAGCATTTTACAGCAGGTTGGAGCAGCCTGTATCTCAGCACAGGAATAAGGTAGGGAAGAATTCTAAGGATCATTTTGACTGCCTCCAGAAGTTAGATCAGATGGCAAATTGGATTTGGTGCTAGGTCTTTCCCTTTAGGTTTTACCCCAACAATGTTTTCATTAGTTTCGCTCACTCACGAAATCAAGCATTTTACAGCAGGTTGGAGCAGCCTGTATCTCAGCACAGGAATAAGGTAGGGAAGAATTCTAAGGATCATTTTGACTGCCTCCAGAAGTTAGATCAGATGGCAAATTGGATTTGGTGCTAGGTCTTTCCCTTTAGGTTTTACCCCAACAATGTTTTCATTAGTTTCGCTCACTCTCGAAATCAAGCATTTTACAGCAGGTTGGAGCAGCCTGTATCTCAGCACAGGAATAAGGTAGGGAAGAATTCTAAGGCTCATTTTGACTGCCTCCAGAAGTTAGATCAGATGGCAAATTGGATTTGGTGCTAGGTCTTTCCCTTTAGGTTTTACCCCAACAATGTTTTCATTAGTTTCGCTCACTCTCGAAATCAAGCATTTTACAGCAGGTTGGAGCAGCCTGTATCTCAGCACAGGAATAAGGTAGGGAAGAATTCTAAGGATCATTTTGACTGCCTCCAGAAGTTAGATCAGATGGCAAATTGGATTTGGTGCTAGGTCTTTCCCTTTAGGTTTTACCCCAACAATGTTTTCATTAGTTTCGCTCACTCTCGAAATCAAGCATTTTACAGCAGGTTGGAGCAGCCTGTATCTCAGCACAGGAATAAGGTAGGGAAGAATTCTAAGGCTCATTTTGACTGCCTCCAGAAGTTAGATCAGATGGCAAATTGGATTTGGTGCTAGGTCTTTCCCTTTAGGTTTTACCCCAACAATGTTTTCATTAGTTTCGCTCACTCTCGAAATCAAGCATTTTACAGCAGGTTGGAGCAGCCTGTATCTCAGCACAGGAATAAGGTAGGGAAGAATTCTAAGGCTCATTTTGACTGCCTCCAGAAGTTAGATCAGATGGCAAATTGGATTTGGTGCTAGGTCTTTCCCTTTAGGTTTTACCCCAACAATGTTTTCATTAGTTTCGCTCACTCTCGAAATCAAGCATTTTACAGCAGGTTGGAGCAGCCTGTATCTCAGCACAGGAATAAGGTAGGGAAGAATTCTAAGGATCATTTTGACTGCCTCCAGAAGTTAGATCAGATGGCAAATTGGATTTGGTGCTAGGTCTTTCCCTTTAGGTTTTACCCCAACAATGTTTTCATTAGTTTCGCTCACTCTCGAAATCAAGCATTTTACAGCAGGTTGGAGCAGCCTGTATCTCAGCACAGGAATAAGGTAGGGAAGAATTCTAAGGATCATTTTGACTGCCTCCAGAAGTTAGATCAGATGGCAAATTGGATTTGGTGCTAGGTCTTTCCCTTTAGGTTTTACCCCAACAATGTTTTCATTAGTTTCGCTCACTCTCGAAATCAAGCATTTTACAGCAGGTTGGAGCAGCCTGTATCTCAGCACAGGAATAAGGTAGGGAAGAATTCTAAGGCTCATTTTGACTGCCTCCAGAAGTTAGATCAGATGGCAAATTGGATTTGGTGCTAGGTCTTTCCCTTTAGGTTTTACCCCAACAATGTTTTCATTAGTTTCGCTCACTCTCGAAATCAAGCATTTTACAGCAGGTTGGAGCATCCTGTATCTCAGCACAGGAATAAGGTAGGGAAGAATTCTAAGGATCATTTTGACTGCCTCCAGAAGTTAGATCAGATGGCAAATTGGATTTGGTGCTAGGTCTTTCCCTTTAGGTTTTACCCCAACAATGTTTTCATTAGTTTCGCTCACTCTCGAAATCAAGCATTTTACAGCAGGTTGGAGCAGCCTGTATCTCAGCACAGGAATAAGGTAGGGAAGAATTCTAAGGCTCATTTTGACTGCCTCCAGAAGTTAGATCAGATGGCAAATTGGATTTGGTGCTAGGTCTTTCCCTTTAGGTTTTACCCCAACAATGTTTTCATTAGTTTCGCTCACTCTCGAAATCAAGCATTTTACAGCAGGTTGGAGCAGCCTGTATCTCAGCACAGGAATAAGGTATTGAAGAATTCTAAGGATCATTTTGACTGCCTCCAGAAGTTAGATCAGATGGCAAGTTGGATTTGGTGCTAGGTCTTTCCCTTTAGGTTTTACCCCAACAATGTTTTCATTAGTTTCGCTCACTCTCGAAATCAAGCATTTTACAGCAGGTTGGAGCAGCCTGTATCTCAGCACAGGAATAAGGTAGGGAAGAATTCTAAGGCTCATTTTGACTGCCTCCAGAAGTTAGATCAGATGGCAAATTGGATTTGGTGCTAGGTCTTTCCCTTTAGGTTTTACCCCAACAATGTTTTCATTAGTTTCGCTCACTCTCGAAATCAAGCATTTTACAGCAGGTTGGAGCAGCCTGTATCTCAGCACAGGAATAAGGTAGGGAAGAATTCTAAGGCTCATTTTGACTGCCTCCAGAAGTTAGATCAGATGGCAAATTGGATTTGGTGCTAGGTCTTTCCCTTTAGGTTTTACCCCAACAATGTTTTCATTAGTTTCGCTCACTCTCGAAATCAAGCATTTTACAGCAGGTTGGAGCAGCCTGTATCTCAGCACAGGAATAAGGTAGGGAAGAATTCTAAGGCTCATTTTGACTGCCTCCAGAAGTTAGATCAGATGGCAAATTGGATTTGGTGCTAGGTCTTTCCCTTTAGGTTTTACCCCAACAATGTTTTCATTAGTTTCGCTCACTCTCGAAATCAAGCATTTTACAGCAGGTTGGAGCAGCCTGTATCTCAGCACAGGAATAAGGTAGGGAAGAATTCTAAGGCTCATTTTGACTGCCTCCAGAAGTTAGATCAGATGGCAAATTGGATTTGGTGCTAGGTCTTTCCCTTTAGGTTTTACCCCAACAATGTTTTCATTAGTTTCGCTCACTCTCGAAATCAAGCATTTTACAGCAGGTTGGAGCAGCCTGTATCTCAGCACAGAAATAAGGTAGGGAAGAATTCTAAGGCTCATTTTGACTGCCTCCAGAAGTTAGATCAGATGGCAAATTGGATTTGGTGCTAGGTCTTTCCCTTTAGGTTTTACCCCAACAATGTTTTCATTAGTTTCGCTCACTCTCGAAATCAAGCATTTTACAGCAGGTTGGAGCAGCCTGTATCTCAGCACAGGAATAAGGTAGGGAAGAATTCTAAGGCTCATTTTGACTGCCTCCAGAAGTTAGATCAGATGGCAAATTGGATTTGGTGCTAGGTCTTTCCCTTTAGGTTTTACCCCAACAATGTTTTCATTAGTTTCGCTCACTCTCGAAATCAAGCATTTTACAGCAGGTTGGAGCAGCCTGTATCTCAGCACAGGAATAAGGTAGGGAAGAATTCTAAGGCTCATTTTGACTGCCTCCAGAAGTTAGATCAGATGGCAAATTGGATTTGGTGCTAGGTCTTTCCCTTTAGGTTTTACCCCAACAATGTTTTCATTAGTTTCGCTCACTCTCGAAATCAAGCATTTTACAGCAGGTTGGAGCAGCCTGTATCTCAGCACAGGAATAAGGTAGGGAAGAATTCTAAGGCTCATTTTGACTGCCTCCAGAAGTTAGATCAGATGGCAAATTGGATTTGGTGCTAGGTCTTTCCCTTTAGGTTTTACCCCAACAATGTTTTCATTAGTTTCGCTCACTCTCGAAATCAAGCATTTTACAGCAGGTTGGAGCAGCCTGTATCTCAGCACAGGAATAAGGTAGGGAAGAATTCTAAGGCTCATTTTGACTGCCTCCAGAAGTTAGATCAGATGGCAAATTGGATTTGGTGCTAGGTCTTTCCCTTTAGGTTTTACCCCAACAATGTTTTCATTAGTTTCGCTCACTCTCGAAATCAAGCATTTTACAGCAGGTTGGAGCAGCCTGTATCTCAGCACAGGAATAAGGTAGGGAAGAATTCTAAGGCTCATTTTGACTGCCTCCAGAAGTTAGATCAGATGGCAAATTGGATTTGGTGCTAGGTCTTTCCCTTTAGGTTTTACCCCAACAATGTTTTCATTAGTTTCGCTCACTCTCGAAATCAAGCATTTTACAGCAGGTTGGAGCAGCCTGTATCTCAGCACAGGAATAAGGTAGGGAAGAATTCTAAGGCTCATTTTGACTGCCTCCAGAAGTTAGATCAGATGGCAAATTGGATTTGGTGCTAGGTCTTTCCCTTTAGGTTTTACCCCAACAATGTTTTCATTAGTTTCGCTCACTCTCGAAATCAAGCATTTTACAGCAGGTTGGAGCAGCCTGTATCTCAGCACAGGAATAAGGTAGGGAAGAATTCTAAGGCTCATTTTGACTGCCTCCAGAAGTTAGATCAGATGGCAAATTGGATTTGGTGCTAGGTCTTTCCCTTTAGGTTTTACCCCAACAATGTTTTCATTAGTTTCGCTCACTCTCGAAATCAAGCATTTTACAGCAGGTTGGAGCAGCCTGTATCTCAGCACAGGAATAAGGTAGGGAAGAATTCTAAGGCTCATTTTGACTGCCTCCAGAAGTTAGATCAGATGGCAAATTGGATTTGGTGCTAGGTCTTTCCCTTTAGGTTTTACCCCAACAATGTTTTCATTAGTTTCGCTCACTCTCGAAATCAAGCATTTTACAGCAGGTTGGAGCAGCCTGTATCTCAGCACAGGAATAAGGTAGGGAAGAATTCTAAGGCTCATTTTGACTGCCTCCAGAAGTTAGATCAGATGGCAAATTGGATTTGGTGCTAGGTCTTTCCCTTTAGGTTTTACCCCAACAATGTTTTCATTAGTTTCGCTCACTCTCGAAATCAAGCATTTTACAGCAGGTTGGAGCAGCCTGTATCTCAGCACAGGAATAAGGTAGGGAAGAATTCTAAGGCTCATTTTGACTGCCTCCAGAAGTTAGATCAGATGGCAAATTGGATTTGGTGCTAGGTCTTTCCCTTTAGGTTTTACCCCAACAATGTTTTCATTAGTTTCGCTCACTCTCGAAATCAAGCATTTTACAGCAGGTTGGAGCAGCCTGTATCTCAGCACAGGAATAAGGTAGGGAAGAATTCTAAGGCTCATTTTGACTGCCTCCAGAAGTTAGATCAGATGGCAAATTGGATTTGGTGCTAGGTCTTTCCCTTTAGGTTTTACCCCAACAATGTTTTCATTAGTTTCGCTCACTCTCGAAATCAAGCATTTTACAGCAGGTTGGAGCAGCCTGTATCTCAGCACAGGAATAAGGTAGGGAAGAATTCTAAGGATCATTTTGACTGCCTCCAGAAGTTAGATCAGATGGCAAATTGGATTTGGTGCTAGGTCTTTCCCTTTAGGTTTTACCCCAACAATGTTTTCATTAGTTTCGCTCACTCTCGAAATCAAGCATTTTACAGCAGGTTGGAGCAGCCTGTATCTCAGCACAGGAATAAGGTAGGGAAGAATTCTAAGGCTCATTTTGACTGCCTCCAGAAGTTAGATCAGATGGCAAATTGGATTTGGTGCTAGGTCTTTCCCTTTAGGTTTTACCCCAACAATGTTTTCATTAGTTTCGCTCACTCTCGAAATCAAGCATTTTACAGCAGGTTGGAGCAGCCTGTATCTCAGCACAGGAATAAGGTAGGGAAGAATTCTAAGGCTCATTTTGACTGCCTCCAGAAGTTAGATCAGATGGCAAATTGGATTTGGTGCTAGGTCTTTCCCTTTAGGTTTTACCCCAACAATGTTTTCATTAGTTTCGCTCACTCTCGAAATCAAGCATTTTACAGCAGGTTGGAGCAGCCTGTATCTCAGCACAGGAATAAGGTAGGGAAGAATTCTAAGGATCATTTTGACTGCCTCCAGAAGTTAGATCAGATGGCAAATTGGATTTGGTGCTAGGTCTTTCCCTTTAGGTTTTACCCCAACAATGTTTTCATTAGTTTCGCTCACTCTCGAAATCAAGCATTTTACAGCAGGTTGGAGCAGCCTGTATCTCAGCACAGGAATAAGGTAGGGAAGAATTCTAAGGCTCATTTTGACTGCCTCCAGAAGTTAGATCAGATGGCAAATTGGATTTGGTGCTAGGTCTTTCCCTTTAGGTTTTACCCCAACAATGTTTTCATTAGTTTCGCTCACTCTCGAAATCAAGCATTTTACAGCAGGTTGGAGCAGCCTGTATCTCAGCACAGGAATAAGGTAGGGAAGAATTCTAAGGCTCATTTTGACTGCCTCCAGAAGTTAGATCAGATGGCAAATTGGATTTGGTGCTAGGTCTTTCCCTTTAGGTTTTACCCCAACAATGTTTTCATTAGTTTCGCTCACTCTCGAAATCAAGCATTTTACAGCAGGTTGGAGCAGCCTGTATCTCAGCACAGGAATAAGGTAGGGAAGAATTCTAAGGCTCATTTTGACTGCCTCCAGAAGTTAGATCAGATGGCAAATTGGATTTGGTGCTAGGTCTTTCCCTTTAGGTTTTACCCCAACAATGTTTTCATTAGTTTCGCTCACTCTCGAAATCAAGCATTTTACAGCAGGTTGGAGCAGCCTGTATCTCAGCACAGGAATAAGGTAGGGAAGAATTCTAAGGCTCATTTTGACTGCCTCCAGAAGTTAGATCAGATGGCAAATTGGATTTGGTGCTAGGTCTTTCCCTTTAGGTTTTACCCCAACAATGTTTTCATTAGTTTCGCTCACTCTCGAAATCAAGCATTTTACAGCAGGTTGGAGCAGCCTGTATCTCAGCACAGGAATAAGGTAGGGAAGAATTCTAAGGCTCATTTTGACTGCCTCCAGAAGTTAGATCAGATGGCAAATTGGATTTGGTGCTAGGTCTTTCCCTTTAGGTTTTACCCCAACAATGTTTTCATTAGTTTCGCTCACTCTCGAAATCAAGCATTTTACAGCAGGTTGGAGCAGCCTGTATCTCAGCACAGGAATAAGGTAGGGAAGAATTCTAAGGCTCATTTTGACTGCCTCCAGAAGTTAGATCAGATGGCAAATTGGATTTGGTGCTAGGTCTTTCCCTTTAGGTTTTACCCCAACAATGTTTTCATTAGTTTCGCTCACTCTCGAAATCAAGCATTTTACAGCAGGTTGGAGCAGCCTGTATCTCAGCACAGGAATAAGGTAGGGAAGAATTCTAAGGCTCATTTTGACTGCCTCCAGAAGTTAGATCAGATGGCAAATTGGATTTGGTGCTAGGTCTTTCCCTTTAGGTTTTACCCCAACAATGTTTTCATTAGTTTCGCTCACTCTCGAAATCAAGCATTTTACAGCAGGTTGGAGCAGCCTGTATCTCAGCACAGGAATAAGGTAGGGAAGAATTCTAAGGCTCATTTTGACTGCCTCCAGAAGTTAGATCAGATGGCAAATTGGATTTGGTGCTAGGTCTTTCCCTTTAGGTTTTACCCCAACAATGTTTTCATTAGTTTCGCTCACTCTCGAAATCAAGCATTTTACAGCAGGTTGGAGCAGCCTGTATCTCAGCACAGGAATAAGGTAGGGAAGAATTCTAAGGATCATTTTGACTGCCTCCAGAAGTTAGATCAGATGGCAAATTGGATTTGGTGCTAGGTCTTTCCCTTTAGGTTTTACCCCAACAATGTTTTCATTAGTTTCGCTCACTCTCGAAATCAAGCATTTTACAGCAGGTTGGAGCAGCCTGTATCTCAGCACAGGAATAAGGTAGGGAAGAATTCTAAGGCTCATTTTGACTGCCTCCAGAAGTTAGATCAGATGGCAAATTGGATTTGGTGCTAGGTCTTTCCCTTTAGGTTTTACCCCAACAATGTTTTCATTAGTTTCGCTCACTCTCGAAATCAAGCATTTTACAGCAGGTTGGAGCAGCCTGTATCTCAGCACAGGAATAAGGTAGGGAAGAATTCTAAGGCTCATTTTGACTGCCTCCAGAAGTTAGATCAGATGGCAAATTGGATTTGGTGCTAGGTCTTTCCCTTTAGGTTTTACCCCAACAATGTTTTCATTAGTTTTGCTCACTCTCGAAATCAAGCATTTTACAGCAGGTTGGAGCAGCCTGTATCTCAGCACAGGAATAAGGTAGGGAAGAATTCTAAGGATCATTTTGACTGCCTCCAGAAGTTAGATCAGATGGCAAATTGGATTTGGTGCTAGGTCTTTCCCTTTAGGTTTTACCCCAACAATGTTTTCATTAGTTTCGCTCACTCTCGAAATCAAGCATTTTTGAGCAGGTTGGAGCAGCCTGTATCTCAGCACAGGAATAAGGTAGGGAAGAATTCTAAGGATCATTTTGACTGCCTCCAGAAGTTAGATCAGATGGCAAATTGGATTTGGTGCTAGGTCTTTCCCTTTAGGTTTTACCCCAACAATGTTTTCATTAGTTTCGCTCACTCTCGAAATCAAGCATTTTACAGCAGGTTGGAGCAGCCTGTATCTCAGCACAGGAATAAGGTAGGGAAGAATTCTAAGGATCATTTTGACTGCCTCCAGAAGTTAGATCAGATGGCAAATTGGATTTGGTGCTAGGTCTTTCCCTTTAGGTTTTACCCCAACAATGTTTTCATTAGTTTAGTTTCGCTCACTCTCGAAATCAAGCATTTTACAGCAGGTTGGAGCAGCCTGTATCTCAGCACAGAGAATAAGGTAGGGAAGAATTCTAAGGCTCATTTTGACTGCCTCCAGAAGTTAGATCAGATGGCAAATTGGATTTGGTGCTAGGTCTTTCCCTTTAGGTTTTACCCCAACAATGTTTTCATTAGTTTCGCTCACTCTCGAAATCAAGCATTTTACAGCAGGTTGGAGCAGCCTGTATCTCAGCACAGGAATAAGGTAGGGAAGAATTCTAAGGCTCATTTTGACTGCCTCCAGAAGTTAGATCAGATGGCAAATTGGATTTGGTGCTAGGTCTTTCCCTTTAGGTTTTACCCCAACAATGTTTTCATTAGTTTCGCTCACTCTCGAAATCAAGCATTTTACAGCAGGTTGGAGCAGCCTGTATCTCAGCACAGGAATAAGGTAGGGAAGAATTCTAAGGCTCATTTTGACTGCCTCCAGAAGTTAGATCAGATGGCAAATTGGATTTGGTGCTAGGTCTTTCCCTTTAGGTTTTACCCCAACAATGTTTTCATTAGTTTCGCTCACTCTCGAAATCAAGCATTTTACAGCAGGTTGGAGCAGCCTGTATCTCAGCACAGGAATAAGGTAGGGAAGAATTCTAAGGCTCATTTTGACTGCCTCCAGAAGTTAGATCAGATGGCAAATTGGATTTGGTGCTAGGTCTTTCCCTTTAGGTTTTACCCCAACAATGTTTTCATTAGTTTCGCTCACTCTCGAAATCAAGCATTTTACAGCAGGTTGGAGCAGCCTGTATCTCAGCACAGGAATAAGGTAGGGAAGAATTCTAAGGCTCATTTTGACTGCCTCCAGAAGTTAGATCAGATGGCAAATTGGATTTGGTGCTAGGTCTTTCCCTTTAGGTTTTACCCCAACAATGTTTTCATTAGTTTCGCTCACTCTCGAAATCAAGCATTTTACAGCAGGTTGGAGCAGCCTGTATCTCAGCACAGGAATAAGGTAGGGAAGAATTCTAAGGCTCATTTTGACTGCCTCCAGAAGTTAGATCAGATGGCAAATTGGATTTGGTGCTAGGTCTTTCCCTTTAGGTTTTACCCCAACAATGTTTTCATTAGTTTCGCTCACTCTCGAAATCAAGCATTTTACAGCAGGTTGGAGCAGCCTGTATCTCAGCACAGGAATAAGGTAGGGAAGAATTCTAAGGCTCATTTTGACTGCCTCCAGAAGTTAGATCAGATGGCAAATTGGATTTGGTGCTAGGTCTTTCCCTTTAGGTTTTACCCCAACAATGTTTTCATTAGTTTCGCTCACTCTCGAAATCAAGCATTTTACAGCAGGTTGGAGCAGCCTGTATCTCAGCACAGGAATAAGGTAGGGAAGAATTCTAAGGCTCATTTTGACTGCCTCCAGAAGTTAGATCAGATGGCAAATTGGATTTGGTGCTAGGTCTTTCCCTTTAGGTTTTACCCCAACAATGTTTTCATTAGTTTCGCTCACTCTCGAAATCAAGCATTTTACAGCAGGTTGGAGCAGCCTGTATCTCAGCACAGGAATAAGGTAGGGAAGAATTCTAAGGCTCATTTTGACTGCCTCCAGAAGTTAGATCAGATGGCAAATTGGATTTGGTGCTAGGTCTTTCCCTTTAGGTTTTACCCCAACAATGTTTTCATTAGTTTCGCTCACTCTCGAAATCAAGCATTTTACAGCAGGTTGGAGCAGCCTGTATCTCAGCACAGGAATAAGGTAGGGAAGAATTCTAAGGCTCATTTTGACTGCCTCCAGAAGTTAGATCAGATGGCAAATTGGATTTGGTGCTAGGTCTTTCCCTTTAGGTTTTACCCCAACAATGTTTTCATTAGTTTCGCTCACTCTCGAAATCAAGCATTTTACAGCAGGTTGGAGCAGCCTGTATCTCAGCACAGGAATAAGGTAGGGAAGAATTCTAAGGCTCATTTTGACTGCCTCCAGAAGTTAGATCAGATGGCAAATTGGATTTGGTGCTAGGTCTTTCCCTTTAGGTTTTACCCCAACAATGTTTTCATTAGTTTCGCTCACTCTCGAAATCAAGCATTTTACAGCAGGTTGGAGCAGCCTGTATCTCAGCACAGGAATAAGGTAGGGAAGAATTCTAAGGCTCATTTTGACTGCCTCCAGAAGTTAGATCAGATGGCAAATTGGATTTGGTGCTAGGTCTTTCCCTTTAGGTTTTACCCCAACAATGTTTTCATTAGTTTCGCTCACTCTCGAAATCAAGCATTTTACAGCAGGTTGGAGCAGCCTGTATCTCAGCACAGGAATAAGGTAGGGAAGAATTCTAAGGCTCATTTTGACTGCCTCCAGAAGTTAGATCAGATGGCAAATTGGATTTGGTGCTAGGTCTTTCCCTTTAGGTTTTACCCCAACAATGTTTTCATTAGTTTCGCTCACTCTCGAAATCAAGCATTTTACAGCAGGTTGGAGCAGCCTGTATCTCAGCACAGGAATAAGGTACTAAGGATCATTTTGACTGCCTCCAGAAGTTAGATCAGATGGCAAATTGGATTTGGTGCTAGGTCTTTCCCTTTAGGTTTTACCCCAACAATGTTTTCATTAGTTTCGCTCACTCTCGAAATCAAGCATTTTACAGCAGGTTGGAGCAGCCTGTATCTCAGCACAGGAATAAGGTAGGGAAGAATTCTAAGGCTCATTTTGACTGCCTCCAGAAGTTAGATCAGATGGCAAATTGGATTTGGTGCTAGGTCTTTCCCTTTAGGTTTTACCCCAACAATGTTTTCATTAGTTTCGCTCACTCTCGAAATCAAGCATTTTACAGCAGGTTGGAGCAGCCTGTATCTCAGCACAGGGAATAAGGTAGGGAAGAATTCTAAGGCTCATTTTGACTGCCTCCAGAAGTTAGATCAGATGGCAAATTGGATTTTGGTGCTAGGTCCTTTCCCTTTAGGTTTTACCCCAACAATGTTTTCATTAGTTTCGCTCACTCTCGAAATCAAGCATTTTACAGCAGGTTGGAGCAGCCTGTATCTCAGCACAGGAATAAGGTAGGGAAGAATTCTAAGGCTCATTTTGACTGCCTCCAGAAGTTAGATCAGATGGCAAATTGGATTTGGTGCTAGGTCTTTCCCTTTAGGTTTTACCCCAACAATGTTTTCATTAGTTTCGCTCACTCTCGAAATCAAGCATTTTACAGCAGGTTGGAGCCGCCTGTATCTCAGCACAGGAATAAGGTAGGGAAGAATTCTAAGGCTCATTTTGACTGCCTCCAGAAGTTAGATCAGATGGCAAATTGGATTTGGTGCTAGGTCTTTCCCTTTAGGTTTTACCCCAACAATGTTTTCATTAGTTTCGCTCACTCTCGAAATCAAGCATTTTACAGCAGGTTGGAGCAGCCTGTATCTCAGCACAGGAATAAGGTAGGGAAGAATTCTAAGGATCATTTTGACTGCCTCCAGAAGTTAGATCAGATGGCAAATTGGATTTGGTGCTAGGTCTTTCCCTTTAGGTTTTACCCCAACAATGTTTTCATTAGTTTCGCTCACTCTCGAAATCAAGCATTTTACAGCAGGTTGGAGCAGCCTGTATCTCAGCACAGGAATAAGGTAGGGAAGAATTCTAAGGCTCATTTTGACTGCCTCCAGAAGTTAGATCAGATGGCAAATTGGATTTGGTGCTAGGTCTTTCCCTTTAGGTTTTACCCCAACAATGTTTTCATTAGTTTCGCTCACTCTCGAAATCAAGCATTTTACAGCAGGTTGGAGCAGCCTGTATCTCAGCACAGGAATAAGGTAGGGAAGAATTCTAAGGCTCATTTTGACTGCCTCCAGAAGTTAGATCAGATGGCAAATTGGATTTGGTGCTAGGTCTTTCCCTTTAGGTTTTACCCCAACAATGTTTTCATTAGTTTCGCTCACTCTCGAA
Organism: Melanerpes formicivorus; assembly: GCF_026170545.1. Lineage (NCBI taxonomy): Eukaryota > Metazoa > Chordata > Aves > Piciformes > Picidae > Melanerpes > Melanerpes formicivorus. The sequence goes on from NW_027142808.1 coordinate 19,100, forward strand.
ATCAAGCATTTTACAGCAGGTTGGAGCAGCCTGTATCTCAGCACAGGAATAAGGTAGGGAAGAATTCTAAGGATCATTTTGACTGCCTCCAGAAGTTAGATCAGATGGCAAATTGGATTTGGTGCTAGGGTCTTTCCCTTTAGGTTTTACCCCCAACAATGTTTTCATTAGTTTCGCTCACTCTCAAAATCAAGCATTTTACAGCAGGTTGGAGCAGCCTGTATCTCAGCACAGGAATAAGGTAGGGAAGAATTCTAAGGATCATTTTGACTGCCTCCAGAAGTTAGATCAGATGGCAAATTGGATTTGGTGCTAGGTCTTTCCCTTTAGGTTTTACCCCAACAATGTTTTCATTAGTTTCGCTCACTCTCGAAATCAAGCATTTTACAGCAGGTTGGAGCAGCCTGTATCTCAGCACAGGAATAAGGTAGGGAAGAATTCTAAGGCTCATTTTGACTGCCTCCAGAAGTTAGATCAGATGGCAAATTGGATTTGGTGCTAGGTCTTTCCCTTTAGGTTTTACCCCCAACAATGTTTTCATTAGTTTCGCTCACCTCTCGAAATCAAGCATTTTACAGCAGGTTGGAGCAGCCTGTATCTCAGCACAGGAATAAGGTAGGGAAGAATTCTAAGGCTCATTTTGACTGCCTCCAGAAGTTAGATCAGATGGCAAATTGGATTTGGTGCTAGGTCTTTCCCTTTAGGTTTTACCCCAACAATGTTTTCATTAGTTTTGCTCACTCTCGAAATCAAGCATTTTACAGCAGGTTGGAGCAGCCTGTATCTCAGCACAGGAATAAGGTAGGGAAGAATTCTAAGGCTCATTTTGACTGCCTCCAGAAGTTAGATCAGATGGCAAATTGGATTTGGTGCTAGGTCTTTCCCTTTAGGTTTTACCCCAACAATGTTTTCATTAGTTTCGCTCACTCTCGAAATCAAGCATTTTACAGCAGGTTGGAGCAGCCTGTATCTCAGCACAGGAATAAGGTAGGGAAGAATTCTAAGGCTCATTTTGACTGCCTCCAGAAGTTAGATCAGATGGCAAAGTTGGATTTGGTGCTAGGTCTTTCCCTTTAGGTTTTTACCCCAACAATGTTTTCATTAGTTTCGCTCACTCTCGAAATCAAGCATTTTACAGCAGGTTGGAGCAGCCTGTATCTCAGCACAGGAATAAGGTAGGGAAGAATTCTAAGGCTCATTTTGACTGCCTCCAGAAGTTAGATCAGATGGCAAGTTGGATTTGGTGCTAGGTCTTTCCCTTTAGGTTTTACCCCAACAATGTTTTCATTAGTTTCGCTCACTCTCGAAATCAAGCATTTTACAGCAGGTTGGAGCAGCCTGTATCTCAGCACAGGAATAAGGTAGGGAAGAATTCTAAGGCTCATTTTGACTGCCTCCAGAAGTTAGATCAGATGGCAAATTGGATTTGGTGCTAGGTCTTTCCCTTTAGGTTTTACCCCAACAATGTTTTCATTAGTTTCGCTCACTCTCGAAATCAAGCATTTTACAGCAGGTTGGAGCAGCCTGTATCTCAGCACAGGAATAAGGTAGGGAAGAATTCTAAGGCTCATTTTGACTGCCTCCAGAAGTTAGATCAGATGGCAAATTGGATTTGGTGCTAGGTCTTTCCCTTTAGGTTTTACCCCAACAATGTTTTCATTAGTTTCGCTCACTCTCGAAATCAAGCATTTTACAGCAGGTTGGAGCAGCCTGTATCTCAGCACAGGAATAAGGTAGGGGAAGAATTCTAAGGCTCATTTTGACTGCCTCCAGAAGTTAGATCAGATGGCAAATTGGATTTGGTGCTAGGTCTTTCCCTTTAGGTTTTACCCCAACAATGTTTTCATTAGTTTCGCTCACTCTCGAAATCAAGCATTTTACAGCAGGTTGGAGCAGCCTGTATCTCAGCACAGGAATAAGGTAGGGAAGAATTCTAAGGCTCATTTTGACTGCCTCCAGAAGTTAGATCAGATGGCAAATTGGATTTGGTGCTAGGTCTTTCCCTTTAGGTTTTACCCCAACAATGTTTTCATTAGTTTCGCTCACTCTCGAAATCAAGCATTTTACAGCAGGTTGGAGCAGCCTGTATCTCAGCACAGGAATAAGGTAGGGAAGAATTCTAAGGCTCATTTTGACTGCCTCCAGAAGTTAGATCAGATGGCAAATTGGATTTGGTGCTAGGTCTTTCCCTTTAGGTTTTACCCCAACAATGTTTTCATTAGTTTCGCTCACTCTCGAAATCAAGCATTTTACAGCAGGTTGGAGCAGCCTGTATCTCAGCACAGGAATAAGGTAGGGAAGAATTCTAAGGATCATTTTGACTGCCTCCAGAAGTTAGATCAGATGGCAAATTGGATTTGGTGCTAGGTCTTTCCCTTTAGGTTTTACCCCAACAATGTTTTCATTAGTTTCGCTCACTCTCGAAATCAAGCATTTTACAGCAGGTTGGAGCAGCCTGTATCTCAGCACAGGAATAAGGTAGGGAAGAATTCTAAGGATCATTTTGACTGCCTCCAGAAGTTAGATCAGATGGCAAATTGGATTTGGTGCTATGTCTTTCCCTTTAGGTTTTACCCCAACAATGTTTTCATTAGTTTCGCTCACTCTCGAAATCAAGCATTTTACAGCAGGTTGGAGCAGCCTGTATCTCAGCACAGGAATAAGGTAGGGAAGAATTCTAAGGATCATTTTGACTGCCTCCAGAAGTTAGATCAGATGGCAAATTGGATTTGGTGCTAGGTCTTTCCCTTTAGGTTTTACCCCAACAATGTTTTCATTAGTTTCGCTCACTCTCGAAATCAAGCATTTTACAGCAGGTTGGAGCAGCCTGTATCTCAGCACAGGAATAAGGTAGGGAAGAATTCTAAGGATCATTTTGACTGCCTCCAGAAGTTAGATCAGATGGCAAATTGGATTTGGTGCTAGGTCTTTCCCTTTAGGTTTTACCCCAACAATGTTTTCATTAGTTTCGCTCACTCTCGAAATCAAGCATTTTACAGCAGGTTGGAGCAGCCTGTATCTCAGCACAGGAATAAGGTAGGGAAGAATTCTAAGGCTCATTTTGACTGCCTCCAGAAGTTAGATCAGATGGCAAATTGGATTTGGTGCTAGGTCTTTCCCTTTAGGTTTTACCCCAACAATGTTTTCATTAGTTTCGCTCACTCTCGAAATCAAGCATTTTACAGCAGGTTGGAGCAGCCTGTATCTCAGCACAGGAATAAGGTAGGGAAGAATTCTAAGGCTCATTTTGACTGCCTCCAGAAGTTAGATCAGATGGCAAATTGGATTTGGTGCTAGGTCTTTCCCTTTAGGTTTTACCCCAACAATGTTTTCATTAGTTTCGCTCACTCTCGAAATCAAGCATTTTACAGCAGGTTGGAGCAGCCTGTATCTCAGCACAGGAATAAGGTAGGGAAGAATTCTAAGGATCATTTTGACTGCCTCCAGAAGTTAGATCAGATGGCAAATTGGATTTGGTGCTAGGTCTTTCCCTTTAGGTTTTACCCCAACAATGTTTTCATTAGTTTCGCTCACTCTCGAAATCAAGCATTTTACAGCAGGTTGGAGCAGCCTGTATCTCAGCACAGGAATAAGGTAGGGAAGAATTCTAAGGCTCATTTTGACTGCCTCCAGAAGTTAGATCAGATGGCAAATTGGATTTGGTGCTAGGTCTTTCCCTTTAGGTTTTACCCCAACAATGTTTTCATTAGTTTCGCTCACTCTCGAAATCAAGCATTTTACAGCAGGTTGGAGCAGCCTGTATCTCAGCACAGGAATAAGGTAGGGAAGAATTCTAAGGATCATTTTGACTGCCTCCAGAAGTTAGATCAGATGGCAAATTGGATTTGGTGCTAGGTCTTTCCCTTTAGGTTTTACCCCAACAATGTTTTCATTAGTTTCGCTCACTCTCGAAATCAAGCATTTTACAGCAGGTTGGAGCAGCCTGTATCTCAGCACAGGAATAAGGTAGGGAAGAATTCTAAGGATCATTTTGACTGCCTCCAGAAGTTAGATCAGATGGCAAATTGGATTTGGTGCTAGGTCTTTCCCTTTAGGTTTTACCCCAACAATGTTTTCATTAGTTTCGCTCACTCTCGAAATCAAGCATTTTACAGCAGGTTGGAGCAGCCTGTATCTCAGCACAGGAATAAGGTAGGGAAGAATTCTAAGGATCATTTTGACTGCCTCCAGAAGTTAGATCAGATGGCAAATTGGATTTGGTGCTAGGTCTTTCCCTTTAGGTTTTACCCCAACAATGTTTTCATTAGTTTCGCTCACTCTCGAAATCAAGCATTTTACAGCAGGTTGGAGCAGCCTGTATCTCAGCACAGGAATAAGGTAGGGAAGAATTCTAAGGCTCATTTTGACTGCCTCCAGAAGTTAGATCAGATGGCAAATTGGATTTGGTGCTAGGTCTTTCCCTTTAGGTTTTACCCCAACAATGTTTTCATTAGTTTCGCTCACTCTCGAAATCAAGCATTTTACAGCAGGTTGGAGCAGCCTGTATCTCAGCACAGGAATAAGGTAGGGAAGAATTCTAAGGCTCATTTTGACTGCCTCCAGAAGTTAGATCAGATGGCAAATTGGATTTGGTGCTAGGTCTTTCCCTTTAGGTTTTACCCCAACAATGTTTTCATTAGTTTCGCTCACTCTCGAAATCAAGCATTTTACAGCAGGTTGGAGCAGCCTGTATCTCAGCACAGGAATAAGGTAGGGAAGAATTCTAAGGCTCATTTTGACTGCCTCCAGAAGTTAGATCAGATGGCAAATTGGATTTGGTGCTAGGTCTTTCCCTTTAGGTTTTACCCCAACAATGTTTTCATTAGTTTCGCTCACTCTCGAAATCAAGCATTTTACAGCAGGTTGGAGCAGCCTGTATCTCAGCACAGGAATAAGGTAGGGAAGAATTCTAAGGATCATTTTGACTGCCTCCAGAAGTTAGATCAGATGGCAAATTGGATTTGGTGCTAGGTCTTTCCCTTTAGGTTTTACCCCAACAATGTTTTCATTAGTTTCGCTCACTCTCGAAATCAAGCATTTTACAGCAGGTTGGAGCAGCCTGTATCTCAGCACAGGAATAAGGTAGGGAAGAATTCTAAGGCTCATTTTGACTGCCTCCAGAAGTTAGATCAGATGGCAAATTGGATTTGGTGCTAGGTCTTTCCCTTTAGGTTTTACCCCAACAATGTTTTCATTAGTTTCGCTCACTCTCGAAATCAAGCATTTTACAGCAGGTTGGAGCAGCCTGTATCTCAGCACAGGAATAAGGTAGGGAAGAATTCTAAGGCTCATTTTGACTGCCTCCAGAAGTTAGATCAGATGGCAAATTGGATTTGGTGCTAGGTCTTTCCCTTTAGGTTTTACCCCAACAATGTTTTCATTAGTTTCGCTCACTCTCGAAATCAAGCATTTTACAGCAGGTTGGAGCAGCCTGTATCTCAGCACAGGAATAAGGTAGGGAAGAATTCTAAGGCTCATTTTGACTGCCTCCAGAAGTTAGATCAGATGGCAAATTGGATTTGGTGCTAGGTCTTTCCCTTTAGGTTTTACCCCAACAATGTTTTCATTAGTTTCGCTCACTCTCGAAATCAAGCATTTTACAGCAGGTTGGAGCAGCCTGTATCTCAGCACAGGAATAAGGTAGGGAAGAATTCTAAGGCTCATTTTGACTGCCTCCAGAAGTTAGATCAGATGGCAAATTGGATTTGGTGCTAGGTCTTTCCCTTTAGGTTTTACCCCAACAATGTTTTCATTAGTTTCGCTCACTCTCGAAATCAAGCATTTTACAGCAGGTTGGAGCAGCCTGTATCTCAGCACAGGAATAAGGTAGGGAAGAATTCTAAGGCTCATTTTGACTGCCTCCAGAAGTTAGATCAGATGGCAAATTGGATTTGGTGCTAGGTCTTTCCCTTTAGGTTTTACCCCAACAATGTTTTCATTAGTTTCGCTCACTCTCGAAATCAAGCATTTTACAGCAGGTTGGAGCAGCCTGTATCTCAGCACAGGAATAAGGTAGGGAAGAATTCTAAGGCTCATTTTGACTGCCTCCAGAAGTTAGATCAGATGGCAAATTGGATTTGGTGCTAGGTCTTTCCCTTTAGGTTTTACCCCAACAATGTTTTCATTAGTTTCGCTCACTCTCGAAATCAAGCATTTTACAGCAGGTTGGAGCAGCCTGTATCTCAGCACAGGAATAAGGTAGGGAAGAATTCTAAGGCTCATTTTGACTGCCTCCAGAAGTTAGATCAGATGGCAAATTGGATTTGGTGCTAGGTCTTTCCCTTTAGGTTTTACCCCAACAATGTTTTCATTAGTTTCGCTCACTCTCGAAATCAAGCATTTTACAGCAGGTTGGAGCAGCCTGTATCTCAGCACAGGAATAAGGTAGGGAAGAATTCTAAGGCTCATTTTGACTGCCTCCAGAAGTTAGATCAGATGGCAAATTGGATTTGGTGCTAGGTCTTTCCCTTTAGGTTTTACCCCAACAATGTTTTCATTAGTTTCGCTCACTCTCGAAATCAAGCATTTTACAGCAGGTTGGAGCAGCCTGTATCTCAGCACAGGAATAAGGTAGGGAAGAATTCTAAGGCTCATTTTGACTGCCTCCAGAAGTTAGATCAGATGGCAAATTGGATTTGGTGCTAGGTCTTTCCCTTTAGGTTTTACCCCAACAATGTTTTCATTAGTTTCGCTCACTCTCAAAATCAAGCATTTTACAGCAGGTTGGAGCAGCCTGTATCTCAGCACAGGAATAAGGTAGGGAAGAATTCTAAGGCTCATTTTGACTGCCTCCAGAAGTTAGATCAGATGGCAAATTGGATTTGGTGCTAGGTCTTTCCCTTTAGGTTTTACCCCAACAATGTTTTCATTAGTTTCGCTCACTCTCGAAATCAAGCATTTTACAGCAGGTTGGAGCAGCCTGTATCTCAGCACAGGAATAAGGTAGGGAAGAATTCTAAGGATCATTTTGACTGCCTCCAGAAGTTAGATCAGATGGCAAGTTGGATTTGGTGCTAGGTCTTTCCCTTTAGGTTTTACCCCAACAATGTTTTCATTAGTTTCGCTCACTCTCGAAATCAAGCATTTTACAGCAGGTTGGAGCAGCCTGTATCTCAGCACAGGAATAAGGTAGGGAAGAATTCTAAGGCTCATTTTGACTGCCTCCAGAAGTTAGATCAGATGGCAAATTGGATTTGGTGCTAGGTCTTTCCCTTTAGGTTTTACCCCAACAATGTTTTCATTAGTTTCGCTCACTCTCGAAATCAAGCATTTTACAGCAGGTTGGAGCAGCCTGTATCTCAGCACAGGAATAAGGTAGGGAAGAATTCTAAGGCTCATTTTGACTGCCTCCAGAAGTTAGATCAGATGGCAAATTGGATTTGGTGCTAGGTCTTTCCCTTTAGGTTTTACCCCAACAATGTTTTCATTAGTTTCGCTCACTCTCGAAATCAAGCATTTTACAGCAGGTTGGAGCAGCCTGTATCTCAGCACAGGAATAAGGTAGGGAAGAATTCTAAGGCTCATTTTGACTGCCTCCAGAAGTTAGATCAGATGGCAAATTGGATTTGGTGCTAGGTCTTTCCCTTTAGGTTTTACCCCAACAATGTTTTCATTAGTTTCGCTCACTCTCGAAATCAAGCATTTTACAGCAGGTTGGAGCAGCCTGTATCTCAGCACAGGAATAAGGTAGGGAAGAATTCTAAGGATCATTTTGACTGCCTCCAGAAGTTAGATCAGATGGCAAGTTGGATTTGGTGCTAGGTCTTTCCCTTTAGGTTTTACCCCAACAATGTTTTCATTAGTTTCGCTCACTCTCGAAATCAAGCATTTTACAGCAGGTTGGAGCAGCCTGTATCTCAGCACAGGAATAAGGTAGGGAAGAATTCTAAGGCTCATTTTGACTGCCTCCAGAAGTTAGATCAGATGGCAAATTGGATTTGGTGCTAGGTCTTTCCCTTTAGGTTTTACCCCAACAATGTTTTCATTAGTTTCGCTCACTCTCGAAATCAAGCATTTTACAGCAGGTTGGAGCAGCCTGTATCTCAGCACAGGAATAAGGTAGGGAAGAATTCTAAGGATCATTTTGACTGCCTCCAGAAGTTAGATCAGATGGCAAATTGGATTTGGTGCTAGGTCTTTCCCTTTAGGTTTTACCCCAACAATGTTTTCATTAGTTTCGCTCACTCTCGAAATCAAGCATTTTACAGCAGGTTGGAGCAGCCTGTATCTCAGCACAGGAATAAGGTAGGGAAGAATTCTAAGGCTCATTTTGACTGCCTCCAGAAGTTAGATCAGATGGCAAATTGGATTTGGTGCTAGGTCTTTCCCTTTAGGTTTTACCCCAACAATGTTTTCATTAGTTTCGCTCACTCTCGAAATCAAGCATTTTACAGCAGGTTGGAGCAGCCTGTATCTCAGCACAGGAATAAGGTAGGGAAGAATTCTAAGGATCATTTTGACTGCCTCCAGAAGTTAGATCAGATGGCAAATTGGATTTGGTGCTAGGTCTTTCCCTTTAGGTTTTACCCCAACAATGTTTTCATTAGTTTCGCTCACTCTCGAAATCAAGCATTTTACAGCAGGTTGGAGCCGCCTGTATCTCAGCACAGGAATAAGGTAGGGAAGAATTCTAAGGCTCATTTTGACTGCCTCCAGAAGTTAGATCAGATGGCAAATTGGATTTGGTGCTAGGTCTTTCCCGTTAGGTTTTACCCCAACAATGTTTTCATTAGTTTCGCTCACTCTCGAAATCAAGCATTTTACAGCAGGTTGGAGCAGCCTGTATCTCAGCACAGGAATAAGGTAGGGAAGAATTCTAAGGATCATTTTGACTGCCTCCAGAAGTTAGATCAGATGGCAAATTGGATTTGGTGCTAGGTCTTTCCCTTTAGGTTTTACCCCAACAATGTTTTCATTAGTTTCGCTCACTCTCGAAATCAAGCATTTTACAGCAGGTTGGAGCAGCCTGTATCTCAGCACAGGAATAAGGTAGGGAAGAATTCTAAGGCTCATTTTGACTGCCTCCAGAAGTTAGATCAGATGGCAAATTGGATTTGGTGCTAGGTCTTTCCCTTTAGGTTTTACCCCAACAATGTTTTCATTAGTTTCGCTCACTCTCGAAATCAAGCATTTTACAGCAGGTTGGAGCAGCCTGTATCTCAGCACAGGAATAAGGTAGGGAAGAATTCTAAGGCTCATTTTGACTGCCTCCAGAAGTTAGATCAGATGGCAAATTGGATTTGGTGCTAGGTCTTTCCCTTTAGGTTTTACCCCAACAATGTTTTCATTAGTTTCGCTCACTCTCGAAATCAAGCATTTTACAGCAGGTTGGAGCAGCCTGTATCTCAGCACAGGAATAAGGTAGGGAAGAATTCTAAGGATCATTTTGACTGCCTCCAGAAGTTAGATCAGATGGCAAATTGGATTTGGTGCTAGGTCTTTCCCTTTAGGTTTTACCCCAACAATGTTTTCATTAGTTTCGCTCACTCTCAAAATCAAGCATTTTACAGCAGGTTGGAGCAGCCTGTATCTCAGCACAGGAATAAGGTAGGGAAGAATTCTAAGGATCATTTTGACTGCCTCCAGAAGTTAGATCAGATGGCAAATTGGATTTGGTGCTAGGTCTTTCCCTTTAGGTTTTACCCCAACAATGTTTTCATTAGTTTCGCTCACTCTCGAAATCAAGCATTTTACAGCAGGTTGGAGCAGCCTGTATCTCAGCACAGGAATAAGGTAGGGAAGAATTCTAAGGCTCATTTTGACTGCCTCCAGAAGTTAGATCAGATGGCAAATTGGATTTGGTGCTAGGTCTTTCCCTTTAGGTTTTACCCCAACAATGTTTTCATTAGTTTCGCTCACTCTCGAAATCAAGCATTTTACAGCAGGTTGGAGCAGCCTGTATCTCAGCACAGGAATAAGGTAGGGAAGAATTCTAAGGCTCATTTTGACTGCCTCCAGAAGTTAGATCAGATGGCAAATTGGATTTGGTGCTAGGTCTTTCCCTTTAGGTTTTACCCCAACAATGTTTTCATTAGTTTCGCTCACTCTCGAAATCAAGCATTTTACAGCAGGTTGGAGCAGCCTGTATCTCAGCACAGGAATAAGGTAGGGAAGAATTCTAAGGCTCATTTTGACTGCCTCCAGAAGTTAGATCAGATGGCAAATTGGATTTGGTGCTAGGTCTTTCCCTTTAGGTTTTACCCCAACAATGTTTTCATTAGTTTCGCTCACTCTCGAAATCAAGCATTTTACAGCAGGTTGGAGCAGCCTGTATCTCAGCACAGGAATAAGGTAGGGAAGAATTCTAAGGCTCATTTTGACTGCCTCCAGAAGTTAGATCAGATGGCAAATTGGATTTGGTGCTAGGTCTTTCCCTTTAGGTTTTACCCCAACAATGTTTTCATTAGTTTCGCTCACTCTTGAAATCAAGCATTTTACAGCAGGTTGGAGCAGCCTGTATCTCAGCACAGGAATAAGGTAGGGAAGAATTCTAAGGCTCATTTTGACTGCCTCCAGAAGTTAGATCAGATGGCAAGTTGGATTTGGTGCTAGGTCTTTCCCTTTAGGTTTTACCCCAACAATGTTTTCATTAGTTTCGCTCACTCTCGAAATCAAGCATTTTACAGCAGGTTGGAGCAGCCTGTATCTCAGCACAGGAATAAGGTAGGGAAGAATTCTAAGGCTCATTTTGACTGCCTCCAGAAGTTAGATCAGATGGCAAATTGGATTTGGTGCTAGGTCTTTCCCTTTAGGTTTTACCCCAACAATGTTTTCATTAGTTTCGCTCACTCTCGAAATCAAGCATTTTACAGCAGGTTGGAGCAGCCTGTATCTCAGCACAGGAATAAGGTAGGGAAGAATTCTAAGGATCATTTTGACTGCCTCCAGAAGTTAGATCAGATGGCAAATTGGATTTGGTGCTAGGTCTTTCCCTTTAGGTTTTACCCCAACAATGTTTTCATTAGTTTCGCTCACTCTCGAAATCAAGCATTTTACAGCAGGTTGGAGCAGCCTGTATCTCAGCACAGGAATAAGGTAGGGAAGAATTCTAAGGCTCATTTTGACTGCCTCCAGAAGTTAGATCAGATGGCAAATTGGATTTGGTGCTAGGTCTTTCCCTTTAGGTTTTACCCCAACAATGTTTTCATTAGTTTCGCTGACTCTCGAAATCAAGCATTTTACAGCAGGTTGGAGCAGCCTGTATCTCAGCACAGGAATAAGGTAGGGAAGAATTCTAAGGCTCATTTTGACTGCCTCCAGAAGTTAGATCAGATGGCAAATTGGATTTGGTGCTAGGTCTTTCCCTTTAGGTTTTACCCCCAACAATGTTTTCATTAGTTTCGCTCACTCTCAAAATCAAGCATTTTACAGCAGGTTGGAGCAGCCTGTATCTCAGCACAGGAATAAGGTAGGGAAGAATTCTAAGGCTCATTTTGACTGCCTCCAGAAGTTAGATCAGATGGCAAATTGGATTTGGTGCTAGGTCTTTCCCTTTAGGTTTTACCCCAACAATGTTTTCATTAGTTTCGCTCACTCTCGAAATCAAGCATTTTACAGCAGGTTGGAGCAGCCTGTATCTCAGCACAGGAATAAGGTAGGGAAGAATTCTAAGGCTCATTTTGACTGCCTCCAGAAGTTAGATCAGATGGCAAATTGGATTTGGTGCTAGGTCTTTCCCTTTAGGTTTTACCCCAACAATGTTTTCATTAGTTTCGCTCACTCTCGAAATCAAGCATTTTACAGCAGGTTGGAGCAGCCTGTATCTCAGCACAGGAATAAGGTAGGGAAGAATTCTAAGGCTCATTTTGACTGCCTCCAGAAGTTAGATCAGATGGCAAATTGGATTTGGTGCTAGGTCTTTCCCTTTAGGTTTTACCCCAGCAATGTTTTCATTAGTTTCGCTCACTCTCGAAATCAAGCATTTTACAGCAGGTTGGAGCAGCCTGTATCTCAGCACAGGAATAAGGTAGGGAAGAATTCTAAGGATCATTTTGACTGCCTCCAGAAGTTAGATCAGATGGCAAGTTGGATTTGGTGCTAGGTCTTTCCCTTTAGGTTTTACCCCAACAATGTTTTCATTAGTTTCGCTCACTCTCGAAATCAAGCATTTTACAGCAGGTTGGAGCAGCCTGTATCTCAGCACAGGAATAAGGTAGGGAAGAATTCTAAGGCTCATTTTGACTGCCTCCAGAAGTTAGATCAGATGGCAAATTGGATTTGGTGCTAGGTCTTTCCCTTTAGGTTTTACCCCAACAATGTTTTCATTAGTTTCGCTCACTCTCGAAATCAAGCATTTTACAGCAGGTTGGAGCAGCCTGTATCTCAGCACAGGAATAAGGTAGGGAAGAATTCTAAGGCTCATTTTGACTGCCTCCAGAAGTTAGATCAGATGGCAAATTGGATTTGGTGCTAGGTCTTTCCCTTTAGGTTTTACCCCAACAATGTTTTCATTAGTTTCGCTCACTCTCGAAATCAAGCATTTTACAGCAGGTTGGAGCAGCCTGTATCTCAGCACAGGAGTAAGGTAGGGAAGAATTCTATGGCTCATTTTGACTGCCTCCAGAAGTTAGATCAGATGGCAAATTGGATTTGGTGCTAGGTCTTTCCCTTTAGGTTTTACCCCAACAATGTTTTCATTAGTTTCGCTCACTCTCGAAATCAAGCATTTTACAGCAGGTTGGAGCAGCCTGTATCTCAGCACAGGAATAAGGTAGGGAAGAATTCTAAGGATCATTTTGACTGCCTCCAGAAGTTAGATCAGATGGCAAGTTGGATTTGGTGCTAGGTCTTTCCCTTTAGGTTTTACCCCAACAATGTTTTCATTAGTTTCGCTCACTCTCGAAATCAAGCATTTTACAGCAGGTTGGAGCAGCCTGTATCTCAGCACAGGAATAAGGTAGGGAAGAATTCTAAGGATCATTTTGACTGCCTCCAGAAGTTAGATCAGATGGCAAATTGGATTTGGTGCTAGGTCTTTCCCTTTAGGTTTTACCCCAACAATGTTTTCATTAGTTTCGCTCACTCTCGAAATCAAGCATTTTACAGCAGGTTGGAGCAGCCTGTATCTCAGCACAGGAATAAGGTAGGGAAGAATTCTAAGGATCATTTTGACTGCCTCCAGAAGTTAGATCAGATGGCAAATTGGATTTGGTGCTAGGTCTTTCCCTTTAGGTTTTACCCCAACAATGTTTTCATTAGTTTCGCTCACTCTCGAAATCAAGCATTTTACAGCAGGTTGGAGCAGCCTGTATCTCAGCACAGGAATAAGGTAGGGAAGAATTCTAAGGCTCATTTTGACTGCCTCCAGAAGTTAGATCAGATGGCAAATTGGATTTGGTGCTAGGTCTTTCCCTTTAGGTTTTACCCCAACAATGTTTTCATTAGTTTCGCTCACTCTCGAAATCAAGCATTTTACAGCAGGTTGGAGCAGCCTGTATCTCAGCACAGGAATAAGGTAGGGAAGAATTCTAAGGCTCATTTTGACTGCCTCCAGAAGTTAGATCAGATGGCAAATTGGATTTGGTGCTAGGTCTTTCCCTTTAGGTTTTACCCCAACAATGTTTTCATTAGTTTCGCTCACTCTCGAAATCAAGCATTTTACAGCAGGTTGGAGCAGCCTGTATCTCAGCACAGGAATAAGGTAGGGAAGAATTCTAAGGCTCATTTTGACTGCCTCCAGAAGTTAGATCAGATGGCAAATTGGATTTGGTGCTAGGTCTTTCCCTTTAGGTTTTACCCCAACAATGTTTTCATTAGTTTCGCTCACTCTCGAAATCAAGCATTTTACAGCAGGTTGGAGCAGCCTGTATCTCAGCACAGGAATAAGGTAGGGAAGAATTCTAAGGCTCATTTTGACTGCCTCCAGAAGTTAGATCAGATGGCAAATTGGATTTGGTGCTAGGTCTTTCCCTTTAGGTTTTACCCCAACAATGTTTTCATTAGTTTCGCTCACTCTCGAAATCAAGCATTTTACAGCAGGTTGGAGCAGCCTGTATCTCAGCACAGGAATAAGGTAGGGAAGAATTCTAAGGCTCATTTTGACTGCCTCCAGAAGTTAGATCAGATGGCAAATTGGATTTGGTGCTAGGTCTTTCCCTTTAGGTTTTACCCCAACAATGTTTTCATTAGTTTCGCTCACTCTCGAAATCAAGCATTTTACAGCAGGTTGGAGCAGCCTGTATCTCAGCACAGGAATAAGGTAGGGAAGAATTCTAAGGCTCATTTTGACTGCCTCCAGAAGTTAGATCAGATGGCAAATTGGATTTGGTGCTAGGTCTTTCCCTTTAGGTTTTACCCCAACAATGTTTTCATTAGTTTCGCTCACTCTCGAAATCAAGCATTTTACAGCAGGTTGGAGCAGCCTGTATCTCAGCACAGGAATAAGGTAGGGAAGAATTCTAAGGATCATTTTGACTGCCTCCAGAAGTTAGATCAGATGGCAAATTGGATTTGGTGCTAGGTCTTTCCCTTTAGGTTTTACCCCAACAATGTTTTCATTAGTTTCGCTCACTCTCGAAATCAAGCATTTTACAGCAGGTTGGAGCAGCCTGTATCTCAGCACAGGAATAAGGTAGGGAAGAATTCTAAGGCTCATTTTGACTGCCTCCAGAAGTTAGATCAGATGGCAAATTGGATTTGGTGCTAGGTCTTTCCCTTTAGGTTTTACCCCAACAATGTTTTCATTAGTTTCGCTCACTCTCGAAATCAAGCATTTTACAGCAGGTTGGAGCAGCCTGTATCTCAGCACAGGAATAAGGTAGGGAAGAATTCTAAGGCTCATTTTGACTGCCTCCAGAAGTTAGATCAGATGGCAAATTGGATTTGGTGCTAGGTCTTTCCCTTTAGGTTTTACCCCAACAATGTTTTCATTAGTTTCGCTCACTCTCGAAATCAAGCATTTTACAGCAGGTTGGAGCAGCCTGTATCTCAGCACAGGAATAAGGTAGGGAAGAATTCTAAGGCTCATTTTGACTGCCTCCAGAAGTTAGATCAGATGGCAAATTGGATTTGGTGCTAGGTCTTTCCCTTTAGGTTTTACCCCAACAATGTTTTCATTAGTTTCGCTCACTCTCGAAATCAAGCATTTTACAGCAGGTTGGAGCAGCCTGTATCTCAGCACAGGAATAAGGTAGGGAAGAATTCTAAGGCTCATTTTGACTGCCTCCAGAAGTTAGATCAGATGGCAAATTGGATTTGGTGCTAGGTCTTTCCCTTTAGGTTTTACCCCAACAATGTTTTCATTAGTTTCGCTCACTCTCGAAATCAAGCATTTTACAGCAGGTTGGAGCAGCCTGTATCTCAGCACAGGAATAAGGTAGGGAAGAATTCTAAGGCTCATTTTGACTGCCTCCAGAAGTTAGATCAGATGGCAAATTGGATTTGGTGCTAGGTCTTTCCCTTTAGGTTTTACCCCAACAATGTTTTCATTAGTTTCGCTCACTCTCGAAATCAAGCATTTTACAGCAGGTTGGAGCAGCCTGTATCTCAGCACAGGAATAAGGTAGGGAAGAATTCTAAGGCTCATTTTGACTGCCTCCAGAAGTTAGATCAGATGGCAAATTGGATTTGGTGCTAGGTCTTTCCCTTTAGGTTTTACCCCAACAATGTTTTCATTAGTTTCGCTCACTCTCGAAATCAAGCATTTTACAGCAGGTTGGAGCAGCCTGTATCTCAGCACAGGAATAAGGTAGGGAAGAATTCTAAGGATCATTTTGACTGCCTCCAGAAGTTAGATCAGATGGCAAATTGGATTTGGTGCTAGGTCTTTCCCTTTAGGTTTTACCCCAACAATGTTTTCATTAGTTTCGCTCACTCTCGAAATCAAGCATTTTACAGCAGGTTGGAGCAGCCTGTATCTCAGCACAGGAATAAGGTAGGGAAGAATTCTAAGGCTCATTTTGACTGCCTCCAGAAGTTAGATCAGATGGCAAATTGGATTTGGTGCTAGGTCTTTCCCTTTAGGTTTTACCCCAACAATGTTTTCATTAGTTTCGCTCACTCTCGAAATCAAGCATTTTACAGCAGGTTGGAGCAGCCTGTATCTCAGCACAGGAATAAGGTAGGGAAGAATTCTAAGGCTCATTTTGACTGCCTCCAGAAGTTAGATCAGATGGCAAATTGGATTTGGTGCTAGGTCTTTCCCTTTAGGTTTTACCCCAACAATGTTTTCATTAGTTTCGCTCACTCTCGAAATCAAGCATTTTACAGCAGGTTGGAGCAGCCTGTATCTCAGCACAGGAATAAGGTAGGGAAGAATTCTAAGGCTCATTTTGACTGCCTCCAGAAGTTAGATCAGATGGCAAATTGGATTTGGTGCTAGGTCTTTCCCTTTAGGTTTTACCCCAACAATGTTTTCATTAGTTTCGCTCACTCTCGAAATCAAGCATTTTACAGCAGGTTGGAGCAGCCTGTATCTCAGCACAGGAATAAGGTAGGGAAGAATTCTAAGGCTCATTTTGACTGCCTCCAGAAGTTAGATCAGATGGCAAATTGGATTTGGTGCTAGGTCTTTCCCTTTAGGTTTTACCCCAACAATGTTTTCATTAGTTTCGCTCACTCTCGAAATCAAGCATTTTACAGCAGGTTGGAGCAGCCTGTATCTCAGCACAGGAATAAGGTAGGGAAGAATTCTAAGGCTCATTTTGACTGCCTCCAGAAGTTAGATCAGATGGCAAATTGGATTTGGTGCTAGGTCTTTCCCTTTAGGTTTTACCCCAACAATGTTTTCATTAGTTTCGCTCACTCTCGAAATCAAGCATTTTACAGCAGGTTGGAGCAGCCTGTATCTCAGCACAGGAATAAGGTAGGGAAGAATTCTAAGGCTCATTTTGACTGCCTCCAGAAGTTAGATCAGATGGCAAATTGGATTTGGTGCTAGGTCTTTCCCTTTAGGTTTTACCCCAACAATGTTTTCATTAGTTTCGCTCACTCTCGAAATCAAGCATTTTACAGCAGGTTGGAGCAGCCTGTATCTCAGCACAGGAATAAGGTAGGGAAGAATTCTAAGGCTCATTTTGACTGCCTCCAGAAGTTAGATCAGATGGCAAATTGGATTTGGTGCTAGGTCTTTCCCTTTAGGTTTTACCCCAACAATGTTTTCATTAGTTTCGCTCACTCTCGAAATCAAGCATTTTACAGCAGGTTGGAGCAGCCTGTATCTCAGCACAGGAATAAGGTAGGGAAGAATTCTAAGGCTCATTTTGACTGCCTCCAGAAGTTAGATCAGATGGCAAATTGGATTTGGTGCTAGGTCTTTCCCTTTAGGTTTTACCCCAACAATGTTTTCATTAGTTTCGCTCACTCTCGAAATCAAGCATTTTACAGCAGGTTGGAGCAGCCTGTATCTCAGCACAGGAATAAGGTAGGGAAGAATTCTAAGGCTCATTTTGACTGCCTCCAGAAGTTAGATCAGATGGCAAATTGGATTTGGTGCTAGGTCTTTCCCTTTAGGTTTTACCCCAACAATGTTTTCATTAGTTTCGCTCACTCTCGAAATCAAGCATTTTACAGCAGGTTGGAGCAGCCTGTATCTCAGCACAGGAATAAGGTAGGGAAGAATTCTAAGGCTCATTTTGACTGCCTCCAGAAGTTAGATCAGATGGCAAATTGGATTTGGTGCTAGGTCTTTCCCTTTAGGTTTTACCCCAACAATGTTTTCATTAGTTTCGCTCACTCTCGAAATCAAGCATTTTACAGCAGGTTGGAGCAGCCTGTATCTCAGCACAGGAATAAGGTAGGGAAGAATTCTAAGGCTCATTTTGACTGCCTCCAGAAGTTAGATCAGATGGCAAATTGGATTTGGTGCTAGGTCTTTCCCTTTAGGTTTTACCCCAACAATGTTTTCATTAGTTTCGCTCACTCTCGAAATCAAGCATTTTACAGCAGGTTGGAGCAGCCTGTATCTCAGCACAGGAATAAGGTAGGGAAGAATTCTAAGGCTCATTTTGACTGCCTCCAGAAGTTAGATCAGATGGCAAATTGGATTTGGTGCTAGGTCTTTCCCTTTAGGTTTTACCCCAACAATGTTTTCATTAGTTTCGCTCACTCTCGAAATCAAGCATTTTACAGCAGGTTGGAGCAGCCTGTATCTCAGCACAGGAATAAGGTAGGGAAGAATTCTAAGGCTCATTTTGACTGCCTCCAGAAGTTAGATCAGATGGCAAATTGGATTTGGTGCTAGGTCTTTCCCTTTAGGTTTTACCCCAACAATGTTTTCATTAGTTTCGCTCACTCTCGAAATCAAGCATTTTACAGCAGGTTGGAGCAGCCTGTATCTCAGCACAGGAATAAGGTAGGGAAGAATTCTAAGGCTCATTTTGACTGCCTCCAGAAGTTAGATCAGATGGCAAATTGGATTTGGTGCTAGGTCTTTCCCTTTAGGTTTTACCCCAACAATGTTTTCATTAGTTTCGCTCACTCTCGAAATCAAGCATTTTACAGCAGGTTGGAGCAGCCTGTATCTCAGCACAGGAATAAGGTAGGAAGAATTCTAAGGCTCATTTTGACTGCCTCCAGAAGTTAGATCAGATGGCAAATTGGATTTGGTGCTAGGTCTTTCCCTTTAGGTTTTACCCCAACAATGTTTTCATTAGTTTCGCTCACTCTCGAAATCAAGCATTTTTACAGCAGGTTGGAGCAGCCTGTATCTCAGCACAGGAATAAGGTAGGGAAGAATTCTAAGGCTCATTTTGACTGCCTCCAGAAGTTAGATCAGATGGCAAATTGGATTTGGTGCTAGGTCTTTCCCTTTAGGTTTTACCCCAACAATGTTTTCATTAGTTTCGCTCACTCTCGAAATCAAGCATTTTACAGCAGGTTGGAGCAGCCTGTATCTCAGCACAGGAATAAGGTAGGGAAGAATTCTAAGGATCATTTTGACTGCCTCCAGAAGTTAGATCAGATGGCAAATTGGATTTGGTGCTAGGTCTTTCCCTTTAGGTTTTACCCCAACAATGTTTTCATTAGTTTCGCTCCCTCTCGAAATCAAGCATTTTACAGCAGGTTGGAGCAGCCTGTATCTCAGCACAGGAATAAGGTAGGGAAGAATTCTAAAGGATCATTTTGACTGCCTCCAGAAGTTAGATCAGATGGCAAATTGGGATTTGGTGCTAGGTCTTTCCCTTTAGGTTTTACCCCAACAATGTTTTCATTAGTTTCGCTCACTCTCGAAATCAAGCATTTTACAGCAGGTTGGAGCAGCCTGTATCTCAGCACAGGAATAAGGTAGGGAAGAATTCTAAGGCTCATTTTGACTGCCTCCAGAAGTTTAGATCAGATGGCAAATTGGATTTGGTGCTAGGTCTTTCCCTTTAGGTTTTACCCCAACAATGTTTTCATTAGTTTCGCTCACTCTCGAAATCAAGCATTTTACAGCAGGTTGGAGCAGCCTGTATCTCAGCACAGGAATAAGGTAGGGAAGAATTCAAATGCTCATTTTGACTGCCTCCAGAAGTTAGATCAGATGGCAAATTGGATTTGGTGCTAGGTCTTTCCCTTTAGGTTTTACCCCAACAATGTTTTCATTAGTTTCGCTCACTCTCGAAATCAAGCATTTTACAGCAGGTTGGAGCAGCCTGTATCTCAGCACAGGAATAAGGTAGGGAAGAATTCTAAGGCTCATTTTGACTGCCTCCAGAAGTTAGATCAGATGGCAAATTGGATTTGGTGCTAGGTCTTTCCCTTTAGGTTTTACCCCAACAATGTTTTCATTAGTTTCGCTCACTCTCGAAATCAAGCATTTTACAGCAGGTTGGAGCAGCCTGTATCTCAGCACAGGAATAAGGTAGGGAAGAATTCTAAGGATCATTTTGACTGCCTCCAGAAGTTAGATCAGATGGCAAATTGGATTTGGTGCTAGGTCTTTCCCTTTAGGTTTTACCCCAACAATGTTTTCATTAGTTTCGCTCACTCTCGAAATCAAGCATTTTACAGCAGGTTGGAGCAGCCTGTATCTCAGCACAGGAATAAGGTAGGGAAGAATTCTAAGGATCATTTTGACTGCCTCCAGAAGTTAGATCAGATGGCAAATTGATTTGGTGCTAGGTCTTTCCCTTTAGGTTTTACCCCAACAATGTTTTCATTAGTTTCGCTCACTCGAAATCAAGCATTTACAGCAGGTTGGAGCAGCCTGTATCTCAGCACAGGAATAAGGTAGGGAAGAATTCTAAGGATCATTTTGACTGCCTCCAGAAGTTAGATCAGATGGCAAATTGGATTTGGTGCTAGGTCTTTCCTTTTAGGTTTTACCCCAACAATGTTTTCATTAGTTTCGCTCACTCTCGAAATCAAGCATTTTACAGCAGGTTGGAGCAGCCTGTATCTCAGCACAGGAATAAGGTAGGGAAGAATTCTAAGGCTCATTTTGACTGCCTCCAGAAGTTAGATCAGATGGCAAATTGGATTTGGTGCTAGGTCTTTTCCCTTTAGGTTTTACCCCAACAATGTTTTCATTAGTTTCGCTCACTCTCGAAATCAAGCATTTTACAGCAGGTTGGAGCAGCCTGTATCTCAGCACAGGAATAAGGTAGGGAAGAATTCTAAGGCTCATTTTGACTGCCTCCAGAAGTTAGATCAGATGGCAAATTGGATTTGGTGCTAGGTCTTTCCCTTTAGGTTTTACCCCAACAATGTTTTCATTAGTTTCGCTCACTCTCGAAATCAAGCATTTTACAGCAGGTTGGAGGAGCCTGTATCTCAGCACAGGAATAAGGTAGGGAAGAATTCTAAGGCTCATTTTGACTGCCTCCAGAAGTTAGATCAGATGGCAAATTGGATTTGGTGCTAGGTCTTTCCCTTTAGGTTTTACCCCAACAATGTTTTCATTAGTTTCGCTCACTCTCGAAATCAAGCATTTTACAGCAGGTTGGAGCAGCCTGTATCTCAGCACAGGAATAAGGTAGGGAAGAATTCTAAGGCTCATTTTGACTGCCTCCAGAAGTTAGATCAGATGGCAAATTGGATTTGGTGCTAGGTCTTTCCCTTTAGGTTTTACCCCAACAATGTTTTCATTAGTTTCGCTCACTCTCGAAATCAAGCATTTTACAGCAGGTTGGAGCAGCCTGTATCTCAGCACAGGAATAAGGTAGGGAAGAATTCTAAGGCTCATTTTGACTGCCTCCAGAAGTTAGATCAGATGGCAAATTGGATTTGGTGCTAGGTCTTTCCCTTTAGGTTTTACCCCAACAATGTTTTCATTAGTTTCGCTCACTCTCGAAATCAAGCATTTTACAGCAGGTTGGAGCAGCCTGTATCTCAGCACAGGAATAAGGTAGGGAAGAATTCTAAGGCTCATTTTGACTGCCTCCAGAAGTTAGATCAGATGGCAAATTGGATTTGGTGCTAGGTCTTTCCCTTTAGGTTTTACCCCAACAATGTTTTCATTAGTTTCGCTCACTCTCGAAATCAAGCATTTTACAGCAGGTTGGAGCAGCCTGTATCTCAGCACAGGAATAAGGTAGGGAAGAATTCTAAGGCTCATTTTGACTGCCTCCAGAAGTTAGATCAGATGGCAAATTGGATTTGGTGCTAGGTCTTTCCCTTTAGGTTTTACCCCAACAATGTTTTCATTAGTTTCGCTCACTCTCGAAATCAAGCATTTTACAGCAGGTTGGAGCAGCCTGTATCTCAGCACAGGAATAAGGTAGGGAAGAATTCTAAGGCTCATTTTGACTGCCTCCAGAAGTTAGATCAGATGGCAAATTGGATTTGGTGCTAGGTCTTTCCCTTTAGGTTTTACCCCAACAATGTTTTCATTAGTTTCGCTCACTCTCGAAATCAAGCATTTTACAGCAGGTTGGAGCAGCCTGTATCTCAGCACAGGAATAAGGTAGGGAAGAATTCTAAGGCTCATTTTGACTGCCTCCAGAAGTTAGATCAGATGGCAAATTGGATTTGGTGCTAGGTCTTTCCCTTTAGGTTTTACCCCAACAATGTTTTCATTAGTTTCGCTCACTCTCGAAATCAAGCATTTTACAGCAGGTTGGAGCAGCCTGTATCTCAGCACAGGAATAAGGTAGGGAAGAATTCTAAGGCTCATTTTGACTGCCTCCAGAAGTTAGATCAGATGGCAAATTGGATTTGGTGCTAGGTCTTTCCCTTTAGGTTTTACCCCAACAATGTTTTCATTAGTTTCGCTCACTCTCGAAATCAAGCATTTTACAGCAGGTTGGAGCAGCCTGTATCTCAGCACAGGAATAAGGTAGGGAAGAATTCTAAGGCTCATTTTGACTGCCTCCAGAAGTTAGATCAGATGGCAAATTGGATTTGGTGCTAGGTCTTTCCCTTTAGGTTTTACCCCAACAATGTTTTCATTAGTTTCGCTCACTCTCGAAATCAAGCATTTTACAGCAGGTTGGAGCAGCCTGTATCTCAGCACAGGAATAAGGTAGGGAAGAATTCTAAGGCTCATTTTGACTGCCTCCAGAAGTTAGATCAGATGGCAAATTGGATTTGGTGCTAGGTCTTTCCCTTTAGGTTTTACCCCAACAATGTTTTCATTAGTTTCGCTCACTCTCGAAATCAAGCATTTTACAGCAGGTTGGAGCAGCCTGTATCTCAGCACAGGAATAAGGTAGGGAAGAATTCTAAGGCTCATTTTGACTGCCTCCAGAAGTTAGATCAGATGGCAAATTGGATTTGGTGCTAGGTCTTTCCCTTTAGGTTTTACCCCAACAATGTTTTCATTAGTTTCGCTCACTCTCGAAATCAAGCATTTTACAGCAGGTTGGAGCAGCCTGTATCTCAGCACAGGAATAAGGTAGGGAAGAATTCTAAGGCTCATTTTGACTGCCTCCAGAAGTTAGATCAGATGGCAAATTGGATTTGGTGCTAGGTCTTTCCCTTTAGGTTTTACCCCAACAATGTTTTCATTAGTTTCGCTCACTCTCGAAATCAAGCATTTTACAGCAGGTTGGAGCAGCCTGTATCTCAGCACAGGAATAAGGTAGGGAAGAATTCTAAGGCTCATTTTGACTGCCTCCAGAAGTTAGATCAGATGGCAAATTGGATTTGGTGCTAGGTCTTTCCCTTTAGGTTTTACCCCAACAATGTTTTCATTAGTTTCGCTCACTCTCGAAATCAAGCATTTTACAGCAGGTTGGAGCAGCCTGTATCTCAGCACAGGAATAAGGTAGGGAAGAATTCTAAGGCTCATTTTGACTGCCTCCAGAAGTTAGATCAGATGGCAAATTGGATTTGGTGCTAGGTCTTTCCCTTTAGGTTTTACCCCAACAATGTTTTCATTAGTTTCGCTCACTCTCGAAATCAAGCATTTTACAGCAGGTTGGAGCAGCCTGTATCTCAGCACAGGAATAAGGTAGGGAAGAATTCTAAGGCTCATTTTGACTGCCTCCAGAAGTTAGATCAGATGGCAAATTGGATTTGGTGCTAGGTCTTTCCCTTTAGGTTTTACCCCAACAATGTTTTCATTAGTTTCGCTCACTCTCGAAATCAAGCATTTTACAGCAGGTTGGAGCAGCCTGTATCTCAGCACAGGAATAAGGTAGGGAAGAATTCTAAGGCTCATTTTGACTGCCTCCAGAAGTTAGATCAGATGGCAAATTGGATTTGGTGCTAGGTCTTTCCCTTTAGGTTTTACCCCAACAATGTTTTCATTAGTTTCGCTCACTCTCGAAATCAAGCATTTTACAGCAGGTTGGAGCAGCCTGTATCTCAGCACAGGAATAAGGTAGGGAAGAATTCTAAGGCTCATTTTGACTGCCTCCAGAAGTTAGATCAGATGGCAAATTGGATTTGGTGCTAGGTCTTTCCCTTTAGGTTTTACCCCAACAATGTTTTCATTAGTTTCGCTCACTCTCGAAATCAAGCATTTTACAGCAGGTTGGAGCAGCCTGTATCTCAGCACAGGAATAAGGTAGGGAAGAATTCTAAGGCTCATTTTGACTGCCTCCAGAAGTTAGATCAGATGGCAAATTGGATTTGGTGCTAGGTCTTTCCCTTTAGGTTTTACCCCAACAATGTTTTCATTAGTTTCGCTCACTCTCGAAATCAAGCATTTTACAGCAGGTTGGAGCAGCCTGTATCTCAGCACAGGAATAAGGTAGGGAAGAATTCTAAGGCTCATTTTGACTGCCTCCAGAAGTTAGATCAGATGGCAAATTGGATTTGGTGCTAGGTCTTTCCCTTTAGGTTTTACCCCAACAATGTTTTCATTAGTTTCGCTCACTCTCGAAATCAAGCATTTTACAGCAGGTTGGAGCAGCCTGTATCTCAGCACAGGAATAAGGTAGGGAAGAATTCTAAGGCTCATTTTGACTGCCTCCAGAAGTTAGATCAGATGGCAAATTGGATTTGGTGCTAGGTCTTTCCCTTTAGGTTTTACCCCAACAATGTTTTCATTAGTTTCGCTCACTCTCGAAATCAAGCATTTTACAGCAGGTTGGAGCAGCCTGTATCTCAGCACAGGAATAAGGTAGGGAAGAATTCTAAGGCTCATTTTGACTGCCTCCAGAAGTTAGATCAGATGGCAAATTGGATTTGGTGCTAGGTCTTTCCCTTTAGGTTTTACCCCAACAATGTTTTCATTAGTTTCGCTCACTCTCGAAATCAAGCATTTTACAGCAGGTTGGAGCAGCCTGTATCTCAGCACAGGAATAAGGTAGGGAAGAATTCTAAGGCTCATTTTGACTGCCTCCAGAAGTTAGATCAGATGGCAAATTGGATTTGGTGCTAGGTCTTTCCCTTTAGGTTTTACCCCAACAATGTTTTCATTAGTTTCGCTCACTCTCGAAATCAAGCATTTTACAGCAGGTTGGAGCAGCCTGTATCTCAGCACAGGAATAAGGTAGGGAAGAATTCTAAGGCTCATTTTGACTGCCTCCAGAAGTTAGATCAGATGGCAAATTGGATTTGGTGCTAGGTCTTTCCCTTTAGGTTTTACCCCAACAATGTTTTCATTAGTTTCGCTCACTCTCGAAATCAAGCATTTTACAGCAGGTTGGAGCAGCCTGTATCTCAGCACAGGAATAAGGTAGGGAAGAATTCTAAGGCTCATTTTGACTGCCTCCAGAAGTTAGATCAGATGGCAAATTGGATTTGGTGCTAGGTCTTTCCCTTTAGGTTTTACCCCAACAATGTTTTCATTAGTTTCGCTCACTCTCGAAATCAAGCATTTTACAGCAGGTTGGAGCAGCCTGTATCTCAGCACAGGAATAAGGTAGGGAAGAATTCTAAGGCTCATTTTGACTGCCTCCAGAAGTTAGATCAGATGGCAAATTGGATTTGGTGCTAGGTCTTTCCCTTTAGGTTTTACCCCAACAATGTTTTCATTAGTTTCGCTCACTCTCGAAATCAAGCATTTTACAGCAGGTTGGAGCAGCCTGTATCTCAGCACAGGAATAAGGTAGGGAAGAATTCTAAGGCTCATTTTGACTGCCTCCAGAAGTTAGATCAGATGGCAAATTGGATTTGGTGCTAGGTCTTTCCCTTTAGGTTTTACCCCAACAATGTTTTCATTAGTTTCGCTCACTCTCGAAATCAAGCATTTTACAGCAGGTTGGAGCAGCCTGTATCTCAGCACAGGAATAAGGTAGGGAAGAATTCTAAGGCTCATTTTGACTGCCTCCAGAAGTTAGATCAGATGGCAAATTGGATTTGGTGCTAGGTCTTTCCCTTTAGGTTTTACCCCAACAATGTTTTCATTAGTTTCGCTCACTCTCGAAATCAAGCATTTTACAGCAGGTTGGAGCAGCCTGTATCTCAGCACAGGAATAAGGTAGGGAAGAATTCTAAGGCTCATTTTGACTGCCTCCAGAAGTTAGATCAGATGGCAAATTGGATTTGGTGCTAGGTCTTTCCCTTTAGGTTTTACCCCAACAATGTTTTCATTAGTTTCGCTCACTCTCGAAATCAAGCATTTTACAGCAGGTTGGAGCAGCCTGTATCTCAGCACAGGAATAAGGTAGGGAAGAATTCTAAGGCTCATTTTGACTGCCTCCAGAAGTTAGATCAGATGGCAAATTGGATTTGGTGCTAGGTCTTTCCCTTTAGGTTTTACCCCAACAATGTTTTCATTAGTTTCGCTCACTCTCGAAATCAAGCATTTTACAGCAGGTTGGAGCAGCCTGTATCTCAGCACAGGAATAAGGTAGGGAAGAATTCTAAGGCTCATTTTGACTGCCTCCAGAAGTTAGATCAGATGGCAAATTGGATTTGGTGCTAGGTCTTTCCCTTTAGGTTTTACCCCAACAATGTTTTCATTAGTTTCGCTCACTCTCGAAATCAAGCATTTTACAGCAGGTTGGAGCAGCCTGTATCTCAGCACAGGAATAAGGTAGGGAAGAATTCTAAGGCTCATTTTGACTGCCTCCAGAAGTTAGATCAGATGGCAAATTGGATTTGGTGCTAGGTCTTTCCCTTTAGGTTTTACCCCAACAATGTTTTCATTAGTTTCGCTCACTCTCGAAATCAAGCATTTTACAGCAGGTTGGAGCAGCCTGTATCTCAGCACAGGAATAAGGTAGGGAAGAATTCTAAGGCTCATTTTGACTGCCTCCAGAAGTTAGATCAGATGGCAAATTGGATTTGGTGCTAGGTCTTTCCCTTTAGGTTTTACCCCAACAATGTTTTCATTAGTTTCGCTCACTCTCGAAATCAAGCATTTTACAGCAGGTTGGAGCAGCCTGTATCTCAGCACAGGAATAAGGTAGGGAAGAATTCTAAGGCTCATTTTGACTGCCTCCAGAAGTTAGATCAGATGGCAAATTGGATTTGGTGCTAGGTCTTTCCCTTTAGGTTTTACCCCAACAATGTTTTCATTAGTTTCGCTCACTCTCGAAATCAAGCATTTTACAGCAGGTTGGAGCAGCCTGTATCTCAGACTCATTTTGACTGCATCCAGAAGTTAGATCAGATGGCAAATTGGATTTGGTGCTAGTCTTTCCCTTTAGGTTTTACCCCAACAATGTTTTCATTAGTTTCGCTCACTCTCGAAATCAAGCATTTTACAGCAGGTTGGAGCAGCCTGTATCTCAGCACAGGAATAAGGTAGGGAAGAATTCTAAGGATCATTTTGACTGCCTCCAGAAGTTAGATCAGATTGGCAAATTGGATTTGGTGCTAGGTCTTTCCCCTTTAGGTTTTACCCCAACAATGTTTTCATTAGTTTCGACTCACTCTCGAAATCAAGCATTTTACAGCAGGTTGGAGCAGCCTGTATCTAGCACAGGAATAAGGTAGGGAAGAATTCTAAGGATCATTTTGACTGCCTCCAGAAGTTAGATCAGATGGCAAATTGGATTTGGGTGCTAGGTCTTTCCCCTTTAGGTTTTTACCCCCAACAATGTTTTCATTAGTTTCGCTCACTCTCGAAAATCAAGCATTTTACAGCAGGTTGGAGCAGCCTGTATCTCAGCACAGGAATAAGCGTAGGGAAGAATTCTAAGGATCATTTTGGACTGCCTCCAGAAGTTAGATCAGATGGCAAATTGGATTTGGTGCTAGGTCTTTCCCTTTAGGTTTTACCCCAACAATGTTTTCATTAGTTTCGCTCACTCTCGAAATCAAGCATTTTACAGCAGGTTGAGCAGCCTGTATCTCAGCACGGAATAAGGTAGGGAAGAATTCTAAGGACTCATTTTGGACTGCCTCCAGGAAGTTAGATCAGATGGCAAATTGGATTTGGTGCTAGGTCTTTCCTTTTAGGTTTTTACCCCAACAATGTTTTCATTAGTTTCGCTCACTCTCGAAATCAAGCATTTTACAGCAGGGTTGGAGCAGCCTGTATCTCAGCACAGGAATAAGGTAGGGAAGAATTCTAAGGATCATTATTGACTGCCTCCAGAAGTTAGATCAGATGGCAAATTGGATTTTGGTGCTAGGTCTTTCCCTTTAGGTTTTACCCCCAACAATGTTTTCATTAGTTTCGCTCACTCTCGAAAATCAAGCATTTTACAGCAGGTTGGAGCAGCCTGTATCTCAGCACAGGAATAAGGTAGGGAAGAATTCTAAGGATCATTTTGACTGCCTCCAGAAGTTAGATCAGATGGCAAATTGGATTTGTTGCTAGGTCTTTCCCCTTTAGGTTTTACCCCAACAATGGTTTTCATTAGTTTCGCCTCACTCTCGAAATCAAGCATTTTACAGCAGGTTGGAGCAGCCTGTATCTCAGCACAGGAATAAGGTAGGGAAGAATTCTAAGGATCATTTTGACTTGCCTCCAGAAGTTAGAATCAGATGGCAAATTGGATTTGGTGCTAGGTCTTTCCCTTTAGGTTTTACCCCCAACAATGTTTTCATTAGTTTCGCTCACTCTCGAAATCAAGCATTTTACAGCAGGTTGGAGCAGCCTGTATCTCAGCACAGGAATAAGGTAGGGAAGAATTCTAAGGATCATTTTGACTGCCTCCAGAAGTTAGATCAGATGGCAAATTGGATTTGGTGCTAGGTCTTTCCCTTTAGGTTTTACCCCAACAATGTTTCATTAGTTTCGCTCACTCTCGAAATCAAGCATTTTACAGCAGGTTGGAGCAGCCTGTATCTCAGCCACAGGAATAAGGTAGGGAAGAATTCTAAGGATCATTTTTGACTGCCTCCAGAAGTTAGATCAGATGGCAAATTGGATTTGGTGCTAGGTCTTTCCCTTTAGGTTTTACCCCAGCAATGTTTCATTAGTTTCGCTCACTCTCGAAATCAAGCATTTTTCAGCAGGTTGGGAGCAGCCTGTATCTCAGCCACAGGAATAAGGTAGGGAAGAATTCTAAGGATCATTTTGACTGCCTCCAGAAGTTAGATCAGATGGCAAATGGATTTGGTGCTAGGTCTTTCCCTTTAGGTTTTACCCCAACAATGTTTTCATTAGTTTCGCTCACTCTCGAAATCAAGCATTTTACAGCAGGTTGGAGCAGCCTGTATCTCAGCACAGGAATAAGGTAGGGAAGAATTCTAAGGATCATTTTGACTGCCTCCAGAAGTTAGATCAGATGGCAAATTGGATTTGGTGCTAGGTCTTTCCCTTTAGGTTTTACCCCAACAATGTTTTCATTAGTTTCGCTCACTCTCGAAATCAAGCATTTTACAGCAGGTTGGAGCAGCCTGTATCTCAGCACAGGAATAAGGTAGGGAAGAATTCTAAGGATCATTTTTGACTGCCTCCAGAAGTTAGATCAGATGGCAAATTGGATTTGGTGCTAGGTCTTTCCCTTTAGGTTTTACCCCCAACAATGTTTTCATTTAGTTTCGCTCACTCTCGAAATCAAGCATTTTACAGCAGGTTGGAGCAGCCTGTATCTCAGCACAGGAATAAGGTAGGGAAGAATTCTAAGGATCATTTTTGACTGCCTCCAGAAGTTCGATCAGATGGCAAATTGGGATTTGGTGCTAGGTCTTTCCCTTTAGGTTTTACCCCAACAATGTTTTTCATTAGTTTCGCTCACTCTCGAAATCAAGCATTTTACAGCAGGTTGGAGCAGCCTGTATCTCAGCACAGGAATAAGGTAGGGAAGAATTTCTAAGGATCATTTTGACTGCCTCCAGAAGTTAGATCAGATGGCAAATTGGATTTGGTGCTAGGTCTTTCCCTTTAGGTTTTACCCCAACAATGTTTTCATTAGTTTCGCTCACTCTCGAAATCAAGCATTTTACAGCAGGTTGGAGCAGCTGTATCTCAGCACAGGAATAAGGTAGGGAAGAATTCTAAGGATCATTTTGACTGCCTCCAGAAGTTAGATCAGATGGCAAATTGGATTTGGTGCTAGGTCTTTCCCTTTAGGTTTTACCCCAACAATGTTTTCATTAGTTTCGCTCACTCTCGAAATCAGCATTTTACAGCAGGTTGGAGCAGCCTGTATCTCAGCACAGGAATAAGGTAGGGAAGAATTCTAAGGATCATTTTGACTGCCTCCAGAAGTTAGATCAGATGGGCAAATTGGATTTGGTGCTAGGTCTTTCCCTTTAGGTTTTACCCCAACAATGTTTTCATTAGTTTCGCTCACTCTCGAAATCAAGCATTTTACAGGCAGGTTGGAGCAGCCTGTATCTCAGCACAGGAATAAGGTAGGGAAGAATTCTAAGGATCATTTTGACTGCCTCCAGAAGTTAGATCAGATGGCAAATTGGATTTGGTGCTAGGTCTTTCCCTTTAGGTTTTACCCCAACAATGTTTTCATTAGTTTCGCTCACTCTCGAAATCAAGCATTTTACAGCAGGTTGGAGCAGCCTGTATCTCAGCACAGGAATAAGGTAGGGAAGAATTCTAAGGATCATTTTGACTGCCTCCAGAAGTTAGATCAGATGGCAAATTGGATTTGGTGCTAGGTCTTTCCCTTTAGGTTTTTACCCCAACAATGTTTTCATTAGTTTCGCTCACTCTCGAATCAAGCATTTTATCAGCAGGTTGGAGCTAGCCTGTATCTCAGCACAGGAATAAGGTAGGGAAGAATTCTAAGGATCATTTTGACTGCCTCCAGAAGTTAGATCAGATGGCAAATTGGATTTGGTGCTAGGTCTTTCCCTTTAGGTTTTACCCCCAACAATGTTTTCATTAGTTTCGCTCACTCTCGAAATCAAGCATTTTACCAGCAGGTTGGAGCAGCCTGTATCTCAGCCACAGGAATAAGGTAGGGAAGAATTCTAAGGATCATTTTGACTGCCTCCAGAAGTTAGATCAGATGGCAAATTGGATTTGGTGCTAGGTCTTTCCCTTAAGGTTTTACCCCAACAATGTTTTCATTAGTTTCGCTCACTCTCGAAATCAAGCATTTTACAGCAGGTTGGAGCAGCCTGTATCTCAGCACAGGAGAAAAGGTAGGGAAGAATTCTAAGGATCATTTTTGGACTGCCTCCAGAAGTTAGATCAGATGGCAAATTGGATTTGGTGCTAGGTCTTTCCCTTTAGGTTTTACCCCAACAATGTTTTCATTAGTTTCGCTCACTCTCGAAATCAAGCATTTTACAGCAGGTTGGAGCAGCCTGTATCTCAGCACAGGAATAAGGTAGGGAAGAATTCTAATGATCATTTTGACTGCCTCCAGAAGTTAGAATCATAGATGGCAAATTGGATTTGGTGCTAGGTCTTTCCCTTTAGGTTTTACCCCAGCAATGTTTTCATTAGTTTCGCTCACTCTCGAA
The DNA here is from genome assembly GCF_026170545.1 of Melanerpes formicivorus. NCBI lineage: Eukaryota > Metazoa > Chordata > Aves > Piciformes > Picidae > Melanerpes > Melanerpes formicivorus. The sequence goes on from NW_027142808.1 coordinate 50,180, forward strand.
ATCAAGCATTTTACAGCAGGTTGGAGCAGCCTGTATCTCAGCACAGGAATAAGGTAGGGAAGAATTCTAAGGATCATTTTGACTGCCTCCAGAAGTTAGATCAGATGCAAATTGGATTTGGTGCTAGGTCTTTCCCTTTAGGTTTTACCCCAGCAATGTTTTCATTAGTTTCGCTCACTCTCGAAATCAAGCATTTTACAGCAGGTTGGAGCAGCCTGTATCTCAGCACAGGAATAAGGTAGGGAAGAATTCTAAGGATCATTTTGACTGCCTCCAGAAGTTAGATCAGATGGCAAATTGGATTTGGTGCTAGGTCTTTCCCTTTAGGTTTTACCCCAACAATGTTTTCAATTAGTTTCGCTCACTCTCGAAATCAAGCATTTTACAGCAGGTTGGAGCAGCCTGTATCTCAGCACAGGAATAAGGTAGGGAAGAATTTCTAAGGATCATTTTGACTGCCTCCAGGAAGTTAGATCAGATGGCAAATTGGATTTGGTGCTAGGTCTTTCCCTTTAGGTTTTACCACCAACAATGTTTTCATTAGTTTCGCTCACTCTCGAAATCAAGCATTTTACAGCAGGTTGGAGCAGCCTGTATCTCAGCACAGGAAAAAGGTAGGGAAGAATTCTAAGGATCATTTTGACTGCCTCCAGAAGTTAGATCAGATGGCAAATTGGATTTGGTGCTAGGTCTTTCCCTTTAGGTTTTACCCAACAATGTTTTCATTAGTTTCGCTCACTCTCGAAATCAAGCATTTTACAGCAGGTTGGAGCAGCCTGTATCTCAGCACAGGAATAAGGTAGGGAAGAATTCTAAGGATCATTTTGACTGCCTCCAGAGAGTTAGATCAGATGGCAAATTGGATTTGGTGCTAGGTCTTTCCCTTTAGGTATTACCCCAACAATGTTTTCATTAGTTTCGCTCACTCTCGAAATCAAGCATTTTACAGCAGGTTGGAGCAGCCTGTATCTCAGCACAGGAATAAGGTAGGGAAGAATTCTAAGGATCATTTTGACTGCCTCCAGAAGTTAGATCAGATGGCAAATTGGATTTGGTGCTAGGTCTTTCCCTTTAGGTTTTACCCCAACAATGTTTTCATTAGTTTCGGCTCACTCTCGAAATCAAGCATTTTACAGCAGGTTGGAGCAGCCTGTATCTCAGCACAGGAATAAGGTAGGGAAGAATTCTAAGGATCATTTTTGACTGCCTCCAGAAGTTAGATCAGATGGCAAATTGGATTTGGTGCTAGGTCTTTCCCTTTAGGTTTTATTAGGTTTTACCCCAACAATGTTTTCATTAGTTTCGCTCACTCTCGAAATCAAGCATTTTACAGCAGGTTGGAGCAGCCTGTATCTCAGCACAGGAATAAGGTAGGGAAGAATTCTAAGGATCATTTTGACTGCCTCCAGAAGTTAGATCAGATGGCAAATTGGATTTGGTGCTAGGTCTTTCCCTTTAGGTTTTACCCCAACAATGTTTTCATTAGTTTCGCTCACTCTCGAAATCAAGCATTTTACAGCAGGTTGGAGCAGCCTGTATCTCAGCACAGGAATAAGGTAGGGAAGAATTCTAAGGATCATTTTGACTGCCTCCAGAAGTTAGATCAGATGGCAAATTGGATTTGGTGCTAGGTCTTTCCCTTTAGGTTTTACCCCAACAATGTTTTCATTAGTTTCGCTCACTCTCGAAATCAAGCATTTTACAGCAGGTTGGAGCAGCCTGTATCTCAGCACAGGAATAAGGTAGGGAAGAATTCTAAGGATCATTTTGACTGCCTCCAGAAGTTAGATCAGATGGCAAATTGGATTTGGTGCTAGGTCTTTCCCTTTAGGTTTTACCCCAACAATGTTTTCATTAGTTTCGCTCACTCTCGAAATCAAGCATTTTACAGCAGGTTGGAGCAGCCTGTATCTCAGCACAGGAATAAGGTAGGGAAGAATTCTAAGGATCATTTTGACTGCCTCCAGAAGTTAGATCAGATGGCAAATTGGATTTGGTGCTAGGTCTTTCCCTTTAGGTTTTACCCCAACAATGTTTTCATTAGTTTCGCTCACTCTCGAAATCAAGCATTTTACAGCAGGTTGGAGCAGCCTGTATCTCAGCACAGGAATAAGGTAGGGAAGAATTCTAAGGATCATTTTGACTGCCTCCAGAAGTTAGATCAGATGGCAAATTGGATTTGGTGCTAGGTCTTTCCCTTTAGGTTTTACCCCAACAATGTTTTCATTAGTTTCGCTCACTCTCGAAATCAAGCATTTTACAGCAGGTTGGAGCAGCCTGTATCTCAGCACAGGAATAAGGTAGGGAAGAATTCTAAGGATCATTTTGACTGCCTCCAGAAGTTAGATCAGATGGCAAATTGGATTTGGTGCTAGGTCTTTCCCTTTAGGTTTTACCCCAACAATGTTTTCATTAGTTTCGCTCACTCTCGAAATCAAGCATTTCACAGCAGGTTGGAGCAGCCTGTATCTCAGCACAGGAATAAGGTAGGGAAGAATTCTAAGGATCATTTTGACTGCCTCCAGAAGTTAGATCAGATGGCAAATTGGATTTGGTGCTAGGTCTTTCCCTTTAGGTTTTACCCCAACAATGTTTTCATTAGTTTCGCTCACTCTCGAAATCAAGCATTTTACAGCAGGTTGGAGCAGCCTGTATCTCAGCACAGGAATAAGGTAGGGAAGAATTCTAAGGATCATTTTGACTGCCTCCAGAAGTTAGATCAGATGGCAAATTGGATTTGGTGCTAGGTCTTTCCCTTTAGGTTTTACCCCAACAATGTTTTCATTAGTTTCGCTCACTCTCGAAATCAAGCATTTTACAGCAGGTTGGAGCAGCCTGTATCTCAGCACAGGAATAAGGTAGGGAAGAATTCTAAGGATCATTTTGACTGCCTCCAGAAGTTAGATCAGATGGCAAATTGGATTTGGTGCTAGGTCTTTCCCTTTAGGTTTTACCCCAACAATGTTTTCATTAGTTTCGCTCACTCTCGAAATCAAGCATTTTACAGCAGGTTGGAGCAGCCTGTATCTCAGCACAGGAATAAGGTAGGGAAGAATTCTAAGGATCATTTTGACTGCCTCCAGAAGTTAGATCAGATGGCAAATTGGATTTGGTGCTAGGTCTTTCCCTTTAGGTTTTACCCCAACAATGTTTTCATTAGTTTCGCTCACTCTCGAAATCAAGCATTTTACAGCAGGTTGGAGCAGCCTGTATCTCAGCACAGGAATAAGGTAGGGAAGAATTCTAAGGATCATTTTGACTGCCTCCAGAAGTTAGATCAGATGGCAAATTGGATTTGGTGCTAGGTCTTTCCCTTTAGGTTTTACCCCAACAATGTTTTCATTAGTTTCGCTCACTCTCGAAATCAAGCATTTTACAGCAGGTTGGAGCAGCCTGTATCTCAGCACAGGAATAAGGTAGGGAAGAATTCTAAGGATCATTTTGACTGCCTCCAGAAGTTAGATCAGATGGCAAATTGGATTTGGTGCTAGGTCTTTCCCTTTAGGTTTTACCCCAACAATGTTTTCATTAGTTTCGCTCACTCTCGAAATCAAGCATTTTACAGCAGGTTGGAGCAGCCTGTATCTCAGCACAGGAATAAGGTAGGGAAGAATTCTAAGGATCATTTTGACTGCCTCCAGAAGTTAGATCAGATGGCAAATTGGATTTGGTGCTAGGTCTTTCCCTTTAGGTTTTACCCCAACAATGTTTTCATTAGTTTCGCTCACTCTCGAAATCAAGCATTTTACAGCAGGTTGGAGCAGCCTGTATCTCAGCACAGGAATAAGGTAGGGAAGAATTCTAAGGATCATTTTGACTGCCTCCAGAAGTTAGATCAGATGGCAAATTGGATTTGGTGCTAGGTCTTTCCCTTTAGGTTTTACCCCAACAATGTTTTCATTAGTTTCGCTCACTCTCGAAATCAAGCATTTTACAGCAGGTTGGAGCAGCCTGTATCTCAGCACAGGAATAAGGTAGGGAAGAATTCTAAGGATCATTTTGACTGCCTCCAGAAGTTAGATCAGATGGCAAATTGGATTTGGTGCTAGGTCTTTCCCTTTAGGTTTTACCCCAACAATGTTTTCATTAGTTTCGCTCACTCTCGAAATCAAGCATTTTACAGCAGGTTGGAGCAGCCTGTATCTCAGCACAGGAATAAGGTAGGGAAGAATTCTAAGGATCATTTTGACTGCCTCCAGAAGTTAGATCAGATGGCAAATTGGATTTGGTGCTAGGTCTTTCCCTTTAGGTTTTACCCCAACAATGTTTTCATTAGTTTCGCTCACTCTCGAAATCAAGCATTTTACAGCAGGTTGGAGCAGCCTGTATCTCAGCACAGGAATAAGGTAGGGAAGAATTCTAAGGATCATTTTGACTGCCTCCAGAAGTTAGATCAGATGGCAAATTGGATTTGGTGCTAGGTCTTTCCCTTTAGGTTTTACCCCAACAATGTTTTCATTAGTTTCGCTCACTCTCGAAATCAAGCATTTTACAGCAGGTTGGAGCAGCCTGTATCTCAGCACAGGAATAAGGTAGGGAAGAATTCTAAGGATCATTTTGACTGCCTCCAGAAGTTAGATCAGATGGCAAATTGGATTTGGTGCTAGGTCTTTCCCTTTAGGTTTTACCCCAACAATGTTTTCATTAGTTTCGCTCACTCTCGAAATCAAGCATTTTACAGCAGGTTGGAGCAGCCTGTATCTCAGCACAGGAATAAGGTAGGGAAGAATTCTAAGGATCATTTTGACTGCCTCCAGAAGTTAGATCAGATGGCAAATTGGATTTGGTGCTAGGTCTTTCCCTTTAGGTTTTACCCCAACAATGTTTTCATTAGTTTCGCTCACTCTCGAAATCAAGCATTTTACAGCAGGTTGGAGCAGCCTGTATCTCAGCACAGGAATAAGGTAGGGAAGAATTCTAAGGATCATTTTGACTGCCTCCAGAAGTTAGATCAGATGGCAAATTGGATTTGGTGCTAGGTCTTTCCCTTTAGGTTTTACCCCAACAATGTTTTCATTAGTTTCGCTCACTCTCGAAATCAAGCATTTTACAGCAGGTTGGAGCAGCCTGTATCTCAGCACAGGAATAAGGTAGGGAAGAATTCTAAGGATCATTTTGACTGCCTCCAGAAGTTAGATCAGATGGCAAATTGGATTTGGTGCTAGGTCTTTCCCTTTAGGTTTTACCCCAACAATGTTTTCATTAGTTTCGCTCACTCTCGAAATCAAGCATTTTACAGCAGGTTGGAGCAGCCTGTATCTCAGCACAGGAATAAGGTAGGGAAGAATTCTAAGGATCATTTTGACTGCCTCCAGAAGTTAGATCAGATGGCAAATTGGATTTGGTGCTAGGTCTTTCCCTTTAGGTTTTACCCCAACAATGTTTTCATTAGTTTCGCTCACTCTCGAAATCAAGCATTTTACAGCAGGTTGGAGCAGCCTGTATCTCAGCACAGGAATAAGGTAGGGAAGAATTCTAAGGATCATTTTGACTGCCTCCAGAAGTTAGATCAGATGGCAAATTGGATTTGGTGCTAGGTCTTTCCCTTTAGGTTTTACCCCAACAATGTTTTCATTAGTTTCGCTCACTCTCGAAATCAAGCATTTTACAGCAGGTTGGAGCAGCCTGTATCTCAGCACAGGAATAAGGTAGGGAAGAATTCTAAGGATCATTTTGACTGCCTCCAGAAGTTAGATCAGATGGCAAATTGGATTTGGTGCTAGGTCTTTCCCTTTAGGTTTTACCCCAACAATGTTTTCATTAGTTTCGCTCACTCTCGAAATCAAGCATTTTACAGCAGGTTGGAGCAGCCTGTATCTCAGCACAGGAATAAGGTAGGGAAGAATTCTAAGGATCATTTTGACTGCCTCCAGAAGTTAGATCAGATGGCAAATTGGATTTGGTGCTAGGTCTTTCCCTTTAGGTTTTACCCCAACAATGTTTTCATTAGTTTCGCTCACTCTCGAAATCAAGCATTTTACAGCAGGTTGGAGCAGCCTGTATCTCAGCACAGGAATAAGGTAGGGAAGAATTCTAAGGATCATTTTGACTGCCTCCAGAAGTTAGATCAGATGGCAAATTGGATTTGGTGCTAGGTCTTTCCCTTTAGGTTTTACCCCAACAATGTTTTCATTAGTTTCGCTCACTCTCGAAATCAAGCATTTTACAGCAGGTTGGAGCAGCCTGTATCTCAGCACAGGAATAAGGTAGGGAAGAATTCTAAGGATCATTTTGACTGCCTCCAGAAGTTAGATCAGATGGCAAATTGGATTTGGTGCTAGGTCTTTCCCTTTAGGTTTTACCCCAACAATGTTTTCATTAGTTTCGCTCACTCTCGAAATCAAGCATTTTACAGCAGGTTGGAGCAGCCTGTATCTCAGCACAGGAATAAGGTAGGGAAGAATTCTAAGGATCATTTTGACTGCCTCCAGAAGTTAGATCAGATGGCAAATTGGATTTGGTGCTAGGTCTTTCCCTTTAGGTTTTACCCCAACAATGTTTTCATTAGTTTCGCTCACTCTCGAAATCAAGCATTTTACAGCAGGTTGGAGCAGCCTGTATCTCAGCACAGGAATAAGGTAGGGAAGAATTCTAAGGATCATTTTGACTGCCTCCAGAAGTTAGATCAGATGGCAAATTGGATTTGGTGCTAGGTCTTTCCCTTTAGGTTTTACCCCAACAATGTTTTCATTAGTTTCGCTCACTCTCGAAATCAAGCATTTTACAGCAGGTTGGAGCAGCCTGTATCTCAGCACAGGAATAAGGTAGGGAAGAATTCTAAGGATCATTTTGACTGCCTCCAGAAGTTAGATCAGATGGCAAATTGGATTTGGTGCTAGGTCTTTCCCTTTAGGTTTTACCCCAACAATGTTTTCATTAGTTTCGCTCACTCTCGAAATCAAGCATTTTACAGCAGGTTGGAGCAGCCTGTATCTCAGCACAGGAATAAGGTAGGGAAGAATTCTAAGGATCATTTTGACTGCCTCCAGAAGTTAGATCAGATGGCAAATTGGATTTGGTGCTAGGCCTTTCCCTTTAGGTTTTACCCCAACAATGTTTTCATTAGTTTCGCTCACTCCCGAAATCAAGCATTTTACAGCAGGCTGGAGCAGCCTGTATCTCAGCACAGGAATAAGGTAGGGAAGAATTCTAAGGATCATTTTGACTGCCTCCAGAAGTTAGATCAGATGGCAAATTGGATTTGGTGCTAGGTCTTTCCCTTTAGGTTTTACCCCAACAATGTTTTCATTAGTTTCGCTCACTCTCGAAATCAAGCATTTTACAGCAGGTTGGAGCAGCCTGTATCTCAGCACAGGAATAAGGTAGGGAAGAATTCTAAGGATCATTTTGACTGCCTCCAGAAGTTAGATCAGATGGCAAATTGGATTTGGTGCTAGGTCTTTCCCTTTAGGTTTTACCCCAACAATGTTTTCATTAGTTTCGCTCACTCTCGAAATCAAGCATTTTACAGCAGGCTGGAGCAGCCTGTATCTCAGCACAGGAATAAGGTAGGGAAGAATTCTAAGGATCATTTTGACTGCCTCCAGAAGTTAGATCAGATGGCAAATTGGATTTGGTGCTAGGTCTTTCCCTTTAGGTTTTACCCCAACAATGTTTTCATTAGTTTCGCTCACTCTCGAAATCAAGCATTTTACAGCAGGTTGGAGCAGCCTGTATCTCAGCACAGGAATAAGGTAGGGAAGAATTCTAAGGATCATTTTGACTGCCTCCAGAAGTTAGATCAGATGGCAAATTGGATTTGGTGCTAGGTCTTTCCCTTTAGGTTTTACCCCAACAATGTTTTCATTAGTTTCGCTCACTCTCGAAATCAAGCATTTTACAGCAGGTTGGAGCAGCCTGTATCTCAGCACAGGAATAAGGTAGGGAAGAATTCTAAGGATCATTTTGACTGCCTCCAGAAGTTAGATCAGATGGCAAATTGGATTTGGTGCTAGGTCTTTCCCTTTAGGTTTTACCCCAACAATGTTTTCATTAGTTTCGCTCACTCTCGAAATCAAGCATTTTACAGCAGGTTGGAGCAGCCTGTATCTCAGCACAGGAATAAGGTAGGGAAGAATTCTAAGGATCATTTTGACTGCCTCCAGAAGTTAGATCAGATGGCAAATTGGATTTGGTGCTAGGTCTTTCCCTTTAGGTTTTACCCCAACAATGTTTTCATTAGTTTCGCTCACTCTCGAAATCAAGCATTTTACAGCAGGTTGGAGCAGCCTGTATCTCAGCACAGGAATAAGGTAGGGAAGAATTCTAAGGATCATTTTGACTGCCTCCAGAAGTTAGATCAGATGGCAAATTGGATTTGGTGCTAGGTCTTTCCCTTTAGGTTTTACCCCAACAATGTTTTCATTAGTTTCGCTCACTCTCGAAATCAAGCATTTTACAGCAGGTTGGAGCAGCCTGTATCTCAGCACAGGAATAAGGTAGGGAAGAATTCTAAGGATCATTTTGACTGCCTCCAGAAGTTAGATCAGATGGCAAATTGGATTTGGTGCTAGGCCTTTCCCTTTAGGTTTTACCCCAACAATGTTTTCATTAGTTTCGCTCACTCCCGAAATCAAGCATTTTACAGCAGGCTGGAGCAGCCTGTATCTCAGCACAGGAATAAGGTAGGGAAGAATTCTAAGGATCATTTTGACTGCCTCCAGAAGTTAGATCAGATGGCAAATTGGATTTGGTGCTAGGTCTTTCCCTTTAGGTTTTACCCCAACAATGTTTTCATTAGTTTCGCTCACTCTCGAAATCAAGCATTTTACAGCAGGTTGGAGCAGCCTGTATCTCAGCACAGGAATAAGGTAGGGAAGAATTCTAAGGATCATTTTGACTGCCTCCAGAAGTTAGATCAGATGGCAAATTGGATTTGGTGCTAGGTCTTTCCCTTTAGGTTTTACCCCAACAATGTTTTCATTAGTTTCGCTCACTCTCGAAATCAAGCATTTTACAGCAGGCTGGAGCAGCCTGTATCTCAGCACAGGAATAAGGTAGGGAAGAATTCTAAGGATCATTTTGACTGCCTCCAGAAGTTAGATCAGATGGCAAATTGGATTTGGTGCTAGGTCTTTCCCTTTAGGTTTTACCCCAACAATGTTTTCATTAGTTTCGCTCACTCTCGAAATCAAGCATTTTACAGCAGGTTGGAGCAGCCTGTATCTCAGCACAGGAATAAGGTAGGGAAGAATTCTAAGGATCATTTTGACTGCCTCCAGAAGTTAGATCAGATGGCAAATTGGATTTGGTGCTAGGTCTTTCCCTTTAGGTTTTACCCCAACAATGTTTTCATTAGTTTCGCTCACTCTCGAAATCAAGCATTTTACAGCAGGTTGGAGCAGCCTGTATCTCAGCACAGGAATAAGGTAGGGAAGAATTCTAAGGATCATTTTGACTGCCTCCAGAAGTTAGATCAGATGGCAAATTGGATTTGGTGCTAGGTCTTTCCCTTTAGGTTTTACCCCAACAATGTTTTCATTAGTTTCGCTCACTCTCGAAATCAAGCATTTTACAGCAGGTTGGACCAGCCTGTATCTCAGCACAGGAATAAGGTAGGGAAGAATTCTAAGGATCATTTTGACTGCCTCCAGAAGTTAGATCAGATGGCAAATTGGATTTGGTGCTAGGCCTTTCCCTTTAGGTTTTACCCCAACAATGTTTTCATTAGTTTCGCTCACTCCCGAAATCAAGCATTTTACAGCAGGCTGGAGCAGCCTGTATCTCAGCACAGGAATAAGGTAGGGAAGAATTCTAAGGATCATTTTGACTGCCTCCAGAAGTTAGATCAGATGGCAAATTGGATTTGGTGCTAGGTCTTTCCCTTTAGGTTTTACCCCAACAATGTTTTCATTAGTTTCGCTCACTCTCGAAATCAAGCATTTTACAGCAGGTTGGAGCAGCCTGTATCTCAGCACAGGAATAAGGTAGGGAAGAATTCTAAGGATCATTTTGACTGCCTCCAGAAGTTAGATCAGATGGCAAATTGGATTTGGTGCTAGGCCTTTCCCTTTAGGTTTTACCCCAACAATGTTTTCATTAGTTTCGCTCACTCCCGAAATCAAGCATTTTACAGCAGGCTGGAGCAGCCTGTATCTCAGCACAGGAATAAGGTAGGGAAGAATTCTAAGGATCATTTTGACTGCCTCCAGAAGTTATATCAGATGGCAAATTGGATTTGGTGCTAGGTCTTTCCCTTTAGGTTTTACCCCAACAATGTTTTCATTAGTTTCGCTCACTCTCGAAATCAAGCATTTTACAGCAGGTTGGAGCAGCCTGTATCTCAGCACAGGAATAAGGTAGGGAAGAATTCTAAGGATCATTTTGACTGCCTCCAGAAGTTAGATCAGATGGCAAATTGGATTTGGTGCTAGGTCTTTCCCTTTAGGTTTTACCCCAACAATGTTTTCATTAGTTTCGCTCACTCTCGAAATCAAGCATTTTACAGCAGGTTGGAGCAGCCTGTATCTCAGCACAGGAATAAGGTAGGGAAGAATTCTAAGGATCATTTTGACTGCCTCCAGAAGTTAGATCAGATGGCAAATTGGATTTGGTGCTAGGTCTTTCCCTTTAGGTTTTACCCCAACAATGTTTTCATTAGTTTCGCTCACTCTCGAAATCAAGCATTTTACAGCAGGTTGGACCAGCCTGTATCTCAGCACAGGAATAAGGTAGGGAAGAATTCTAAGGATCATTTTGACTGCCTCCAGAAGTTAGATCAGATGGCAAATTGGATTTGGTGCTAGGCCTTTCCCTTTAGGTTTTACCCCAACAATGTTTTCATTAGTTTCGCTCACTCCCGAAATCAAGCATTTTACAGCAGGCTGGAGCAGCCTGTATCTCAGCACAGGAATAAGGTAGGGAAGAATTCTAAGGATCATTTTGACTGCCTCCAGAAGTTAGATCAGATGGCAAATTGGATTTGGTGCTAGGTCTTTCCCTTTAGGTTTTACCCCAACAATGTTTTCATTAGTTTCGCTCACTCTCGAAATCAAGCATTTTACAGCAGGTTGGAGCAGCCTGTATCTCAGCACAGGAATAAGGTAGGGAAGAATTCTAAGGATCATTTTGACTGCCTCCAGAAGTTAGATCAGATGGCAAATTGGATTTGGTGCTAGGCCTTTCCCTTTAGGTTTTACCCCAACAATGTTTTCATTAGTTTCGCTCACTCCCGAAATCAAGCATTTTACAGCAGGCTGGAGCAGCCTGTATCTCAGCACAGGAATAAGGTAGGGAAGAATTCTAAGGATCATTTTGACTGCCTCCAGAAGTTATATCAGATGGCAAATTGGATTTGGTGCTAGGTCTTTCCCTTTAGGTTTTACCCCAACAATGTTTTCATTAGTTTCGCTCACTCTCGAAATCAAGCATTTTACAGCAGGTTGGAGCAGCCTGTATCTCAGCACAGGAATAAGGTAGGGAAGAATTCTAAGGATCATTTTGACTGCCTCCAGAAGTTAGATCAGATGGCAAATTGGATTTGGTGCTAGGTCTTTCCCTTTAGGTTTTACCCCAACAATGTTTTCATTAGTTTCGCTCACTCTCGAAATCAAGCATTTTACAGCAGGTTGGAGCAGCCTGTATCTCAGCACAGGAATAAGGTAGGGAAGAATTCTAAGGATCATTTTGACTGCCTCCAGAAGTTAGATCAGATGGCAAATTGGATTTGGTGCTAGGTCTTTCCCTTTAGGTTTTACCCCAACAATGTTTTCATTAGTTTCGCTCACTCTCGAAATCAAGCATTTTACAGCAGGTTGGAGCAGCCTGTATCTCAGCACAGGAATAAGGTAGGGAAGAATTCTAAGGATCATTTTGACTGCCTCCAGAAGTTAGATCAGATGGCAAATTGGATTTGGTGCTAGGTCTTTCCCTTTAGGTTTTACCCCAACAATGTTTTCATTAGTTTCGCTCACTCTCGAAATCAAGCATTTTACAGCAGGTTGGAGCAGCCTGTATCTCAGCACAGGAATAAGGTAGGGAAGAATTCTAAGGATCATTTTGACTGCCTCCAGAAGTTAGATCAGATGGCAAATTGGATTTGGTGCTAGGTCTTTCCCTTTAGGTTTTACCCCAACAATGTTTTCATTAGTTTCGCTCACTCTCGAAATCAAGCATTTTACAGCAGGTTGGAGCAGCCTGTATCTCAGCACAGGAATAAGGTAGGGAAGAATTATAAGGATCATTTTGACTGCCTCCAGAAGTTAGATCAGATGGCAAATTGGATTTGGTGCTAGGTCTTTCCCTTTAGGTTTTACCCCAACAATGTTTTCATTAGTTTCGCTCACTCTCGAAATCAAGCATTTTACAGCAGGTTGGAGCAGCCTGTATCTCAGCACAGGAATAAGGTAGGGAAGAATTCTAAGGATCATTTTGACTGCCTCCAGAAGTTAGATCAGATGGCAAATTGGATTTGGTGCTAGGTCTTTCCCTTTAGGTTTTACCCCAACAATGTTTTCATTAGTTTCGCTCACTCTCGAAATCAAGCATTTTACAGCAGGTTGGAGCAGCCTGTATCTCAGCACAGGAATAAGGTAGGGAAGAATTCTAAGGATCATTTTGACTGCCTCCAGAAGTTAGATCAGATGGCAAATTGGATTTGGTGCTAGGCCTTTCCCTTTAGGTTTTACCCCAACAATGTTTTCATTAGTTTCGCTCACTCCCGAAATCAAGCATTTTACAGCAGGCTGGAGCAGCCTGTATCTCAGCACAGGAATAAGGTAGGGAAGAATTCTAAGGATCATTTTGACTGCCTCCAGAAGTTAGATCAGATGGCAAATTGGATTTGGTGCTAGGTCTTTCCCTTTAGGTTTTACCCCAACAATGTTTTCATTAGTTTCGCTCACTCTCGAAATCAAGCATTTTACAGCAGGTTGGAGCAGCCTGTATCTCAGCACAGGAATAAGGTAGGGAAGAATTCTAAGGATCATTTTGACTGCCTCCAGAAGTTAGATCAGATGGCAAATTGGATTTGGTGCTAGGTCTTTCCCTTTAGGTTTTACCCCAACAATGTTTTCATTAGTTTCGCTCACTCTCGAAATCAAGCATTTTACAGCAGGTTGGAGCAGCCTGTATCTCAGCACAGGAATAAGGTAGGGAAGAATTCTAAGGATCATTTTGACTGCCTCCAGAAGTTAGATCAGATGGCAAATTGGATTTGGTGCTAGGTCTTTCCCTTTAGGTTTTACCCCAACAATGTTTTCATTAGTTTCGCTCACTCTCGAAATCAAGCATTTTACAGCAGGTTGGAGCAGCCTGTATCTCAGCACAGGAATAAGGTAGGGAAGAATTCTAAGGATCATTTTGACTGCCTCCAGAAGTTAGATCAGATGGCAAATTGGATTTGGTGCTAGGTCTTTCCCTTTAGGTTTTACCCCAACAATGTTTTCATTAGTTTCGCTCACTCTCGAAATCAAGCATTTTACAGCAGGTTGGAGCAGCCTGTATCTCAGCACAGGAATAAGGTAGGGAAGAATTCTAAGGATCATTTTGACTGCCTCCAGAAGTTAGATCAGATGGCAAATTGGATTTGGTGCTAGGTCTTTCCCTTTAGGTTTTACCCCAACAATGTTTTCATTAGTTTCGCTCACTCTCGAAATCAAGCATTTTACAGCAGGTTGGAGCAGCCTGTATCTCAGCACAGGAATAAGGTAGGGAAGAATTCTAAGGATCATTTTGACTGCCTCCAGAAGTTAGATCAGATGGCAAATTGGATTTGGTGCTAGGTCTTTCCCTTTAGGTTTTACCCCAACAATGTTTTCATTAGTTTCGCTCACTCTCGAAATCAAGCATTTTACAGCAGGTTGGAGCAGCCTGTATCTCAGCACAGGAATAAGGTAGGGAAGAATTCTAAGGATCATTTTGACTGCCTCCAGAAGTTAGATCAGATGGCAAATTGGATTTGGTGCTAGGTCTTTCCCTTTAGGTTTTACCCCAACAATGTTTTCATTAGTTTCGCTCACTCTCGAAATCAAGCATTTTACAGCAGGTTGGAGCAGCCTGTATCTCAGCACAGGAATAAGGTAGGGAAGAATTCTAAGGATCATTTTGACTGCCTCCAGAAGTTAGATCAGATGGCAAATTGGATTTGGTGCTAGGTCTTTCCCTTTAGGTTTTACCCCAACAATGTTTTCATTAGTTTCGCTCACTCTCGAAATCAAGCATTTTACAGCAGGTTGGAGCAGCCTGTATCTCAGCACAGGAATAAGGTAGGGAAGAATTCTAAGGATCATTTTGACTGCCTCCAGAAGTTAGATCAGATGGCAAATTGGATTTGGTGCTAGGTCTTTCCCTTTAGGTTTTACCCCAACAATGTTTTCATTAGTTTCGCTCACTCTCGAAATCAAGCATTTTACAGCAGGTTGGAGCAGCCTGTATCTCAGCACAGGAATAAGGTAGGGAAGAATTCTAAGGATCATTTTGACTGCCTCCAGAAGTTAGATCAGATGGCAAATTGGATTTGGTGCTAGGTCTTTCCCTTTAGGTTTTACCCCAACAATGTTTTCATTAGTTTCGCTCACTCTCGAAATCAAGCATTTTACAGCAGGTTGGAGCAGCCTGTATCTCAGCACAGGAATAAGGTAGGGAAGAATTCTAAGGATCATTTTGACTGCCTCCAGAAGTTAGATCAGATGGCAAATTGGATTTGGTGCTAGGTCTTTCCCTTTAGGTTTTACCCCAACAATGTTTTCATTAGTTTCGCTCACTCTCGAAATCAAGCATTTTACAGCAGGTTGGAGCAGCCTGTATCTCAGCACAGGAATAAGGTAGGGAAGAATTCTAAGGATCATTTTGACTGCCTCCAGAAGTTAGATCAGATGGCAAATTGGATTTGGTGCTAGGTCTTTCCCTTTAGGTTTTACCCCAACAATGTTTTCATTAGTTTCGCTCACTCTCGAAATCAAGCATTTTACAGCAGGTTGGAGCAGCCTGTATCTCAGCACAGGAATAAGGTAGGGAAGAATTCTAAGGATCATTTTGACTGCCTCCAGAAGTTAGATCAGATGGCAAATTGGATTTGGTGCTAGGTCTTTCCCTTTAGGTTTTACCCCAACAATGTTTTCATTAGTTTCGCTCACTCTCGAAATCAAGCATTTTACAGCAGGTTGGAGCAGCCTGTATCTCAGCACAGGAATAAGGTAGGGAAGAATTCTAAGGATCATTTTGACTGCCTCCAGAAGTTAGATCAGATGGCAAATTGGATTTGGTGCTAGGCCTTTCCCTTTAGGTTTTACCCCAACAATGTTTTCATTAGTTTCGCTCACTCCCGAAATCAAGCATTTTACAGCAGGCTGGAGCAGCCTGTATCTCAGCACAGGAATAAGGTAGGGAAGAATTCTAAGGATCATTTTGACTGCCTCCAGAAGTTAGATCAGATGGCAAATTGGATTTGGTGCTAGGTCTTTCCCTTTAGGTTTTACCCCAACAATGTTTTCATTAGTTTCGCTCACTCTCGAAATCAAGCATTTTACAGCAGGTTGGAGCAGCCTGTATCTCAGCACAGGAATAAGGTAGGGAAGAATTCTAAGGATCATTTTGACTGCCTCCAGAAGTTAGATCAGATGGCAAATTGGATTTGGTGCTAGGCCTTTCCCTTTAGGTTTTACCCCAACAATGTTTTCATTAGTTTCGCTCACTCCCGAAATCAAGCATTTTACAGCAGGCTGGAGCAGCCTGTATCTCAGCACAGGAATAAGGTAGGGAAGAATTCTAAGGATCATTTTGACTGCCTCCAGAAGTTAGATCAGATGGCAAATTGGATTTGGTGCTAGGTCTTTCCCTTTAGGTTTTACCCCAACAATGTTTTCATTAGTTTCGCTCACTCTCGAAATCAAGCATTTTACAGCAGGTTGGAGCAGCCTGTATCTCAGCACAGGAATAAGGTAGGGAAGAATTCTAAGGATCATTTTGACTGCCTCCAGAAGTTAGATCAGATGGCAAATTGGATTTGGTGCTAGGTCTTTCCCTTTAGGTTTTACCCCAACAATGTTTTCATTAGTTTCGCTCACTCTCGAAAGCAAGCATTTTACAGCAGGTTGGAGCAGCCTGTATCTCAGCACAGGAATAAGGTAGGGAAGAATTCTAAGGATCATTTTGACTGCCTCCAGAAGTTAGATCAGATGGCAAATTGGATTTGGTGCTAGGTCTTTCCCTTTAGGTTTTACCCCAACAATGTTTTCATTAGTTTCGCTCACTCTCGAAATCAAGCATTTTACAGCAGGTTGGAGCAGCCTGTATCTCAGCACAGGAATAAGGTAGGGAAGAATTCTAAGGATCATTTTGACTGCCTCCAGAAGTTAGATCAGATGGCAAATTGGATTTGGTGCTAGGTCTTTCCCTTTAGGTTTTACCCCAACAATGTTTTCATTAGTTTCGCTCACTCTCGAAATCAAGCATTTTACAGCAGGTTGGAGCAGCCTGTATCTCAGCACAGGAATAAGGTAGGGAAGAATTCTAAGGATCATTTTGACTGCCTCCAGAAGTTAGATCAGATGGCAAATTGGATTTGGTGCTAGGTCTTTCCCTTTAGGTTTTACCCCAACAATGTTTTCATTAGTTTCGCTCACTCTCGAAAGCAAGCATTTTACAGCAGGTTGGAGCAGCCTGTATCTCAGCACAGGAATAAGGTAGGGAAGAATTCTAAGGATCATTTTGACTGCCTCCAGAAGTTAGATCAGATGGCAAATTGGATTTGGTGCTAGGTCTTTCCCTTTAGGTTTTACCCCAACAATGTTTTCATTAGTTTCG
Organism: Melanerpes formicivorus; assembly: GCF_026170545.1. Taxonomy (NCBI): domain Eukaryota; kingdom Metazoa; phylum Chordata; class Aves; order Piciformes; family Picidae; genus Melanerpes; species Melanerpes formicivorus. Next base: position 66,923 of record NW_027142808.1, read on the forward strand.
CTCACTCTCGAAATCAAGCATTTTACAGCAGGTTGGAGCAGCCTGTATCTCAGCACAGGAATAAGGTAGGGAAGAATTCTAAGGATCATTTTGACTGCCTCCAGAAGTTAGATCAGATGGCAAATTGGATTTGGTGCTAGGTCTTTCCCTTTAGGTTTTACCCCAACAATGTTTTCATTAGTTTCGCTCACTCTCGAAAGCAAGCATTTTACAGCAGGTTGGAGCAGCCTGTATCTCAGCACAGGAATAAGGTAGGGAAGAATTCTAAGGATCATTTTGACTGCCTCCAGAAGTTAGATCAGATGGCAAATTGGATTTGGTGCTAGGTCTTTCCCTTTAGGTTTTACCCCAACAATGTTTTCATTAGTTTCGCTCACTCTCGAAATCAAGCATTTTACAGCAGGTTGGAGCAGCCTGTATCTCAGCACAGGAATAAGGTAGGGAAGAATTCAAATACTCATTTTGACTGCCTCCAGAAGTTAGATCAGATGGCAAATTGGATTTGGTGCTAGGTCTTTCCCTTTAGGTTTTACCCCAACAATGTTTTCATTAGTTTCGCTCACTCTCGAAATCAAGCATTTTACAGCAGGTTGGAGCAGCCTGTATCTCAGCACAGGAATAAGGTAGGGAAGAATTCTAAGGATCATTTTGACTGCCTCCAGAAGTTAGATCAGATGGCAAATTGGATTTGGTGCTAGGTCTTTCCCTTTAGGTTTTACCCCAACAATGTTTTCATTAGTTTCGCTCACTCTCGAAATCAAGCATTTTACAGCAGGTTGGAGCAGCCTGTATCTCAGCACAGGAATAAGGTAGGGAAGAATTCTAAGGATCATTTTGACTGCCTCCAGAAGTTAGATCAGATGGCAAATTGGATTTGGTGCTAGGTCTTTCCCTTTAGGTTTTACCCCAACAATGTTTTCATTAGTTTCGCTCACTCTCGAAATCAAGCATTTTACAGCAGGTTGGAGCAGCCTGTATCTCAGCACAGGAATAAGGTAGGGAAGAATTCTAAGGATCATTTTGACTGCCTCCAGAAGTTAGATCAGATGGCAAATTGGATTTGGTGCTAGGTCTTTCCCTTTAGGTTTTACCCCAACAATGTTTTCATTAGTTTCGCTCACTCCCGAAATCAAGCATTTTACAGCAGGCTGGAGCAGCCTGTATCTCAGCACAGGAATAAGGTAGGGAAGAATTCTAAGGATCATTTTGACTGCCTCCAGAAGTTAGATCAGATGGCAAATTGGATTTGGTGCTAGGTCTTTCCCTTTAGGTTTTACCCCAACAATGTTTTCATTAGTTTCGCTCACTCTCGAAATCAAGCATTTTACAGCAGGTTGGAGCAGCCTGTATCTCAGCACAGGAATAAGGTAGGGAAGAATTCTAAGGATCATTTTGACTGCCTCCAGAAGTTAGATCAGATGGCAAATTGGATTTGGTGCTAGGTCTTTCCCTTTAGGTTTTACCCCAACAATGTTTTCATTAGTTTCGCTCACTCTCGAAAGCAAGCATTTTACAGCAGGTTGGAGCAGCCTGTATCTCAGCACAGGAATAAGGTAGGGAAGAATTCTAAGGATCATTTTGACTGCCTCCAGAAGTTAGATCAGATGGCAAATTGGATTTGGTGCTAGGTCTTTCCCTTTAGGTTTTACCCCAACAATGTTTTCATTAGTTTCGCTCACTCTCGAAATCAAGCATTTTACAGCAGGTTGGAGCAGCCTGTATCTCAGCACAGGAATAAGGTAGGGAAGAATTCTAAGGATCATTTTGACTGCCTCCAGAAGTTAGATCAGATGGCAAATTGGATTTGGTGCTAGGTCTTTCCCTTTAGGTTTTACCCCAACAATGTTTTCATTAGTTTCGCTCACTCTCGAAATCAAGCATTTTACAGCAGGTTGGAGCAGCCTGTATCTCAGCACAGGAATAAGGTAGGGAAGAATTCTAAGGATCATTTTGACTGCCTCCAGAAGTTAGATCAGATGGCAAATTGGATTTGGTGCTAGGTCTTTCCCTTTAGGTTTTACCCCAACAATGTTTTCATTAGTTTCGCTCACTCTCGAAATCAAGCATTTTACAGCAGGTTGGAGCAGCCTGTATCTCAGCACAGGAATAAGGTAGGGAAGAATTCTAAGGATCATTTTGACTGCCTCCAGAAGTTAGATCAGATGGCAAATTGGATTTGGTGCTAGGTCTTTCCCTTTAGGTTTTACCCCAACAATGTTTTCATTAGTTTCGCTCACTCTCGAAATCAAGCATTTTACAGCAGGTTGGAGCAGCCTGTATCTCAGCACAGGAATAAGGTAGGGAAGAATTCTAAGGATCATTTTGACTGCCTCCAGAAGTTAGATCAGATGGCAAATTGGATTTGGTGCTAGGTCTTTCCCTTTAGGTTTTACCCCAACAATGTTTTCATTAGTTTCGCTCACTCTCGAAATCAAGCATTTTACAGCAGGTTGGAGCAGCCTGTATCTCAGCACAGGAATAAGGTAGGGAAGAATTCTAAGGATCATTTTGACTGCCTCCAGAAGTTAGATCAGATGGCAAATTGGATTTGGTGCTAGGTCTTTCCCTTTAGGTTTTACCCCAACAATGTTTTCATTAGTTTCGCTCACTCTCGAAATCAAGCATTTTACAGCAGGTTGGAGCAGCCTGTATCTCAGCACAGGAATAAGGTAGGGAAGAATTTAAATACTCATTTTGACTGCCTCCAGAAGTTAGATCAGATGGCAAATTGGATTTGGTGCTAGGTCTTTCCCTTTAGGTTTTACCCCAACAATGTTTTCATTAGTTTCGCTCACTCTCGAAATCAAGCATTTTACAGCAGGTTGGAGCAGCCTGTATCTCAGCACAGGAATAAGGTAGGGAAGAATTCTAAGGATCATTTTGACTGCCTCCAGAAGTTAGATCAGATGGCAAATTGGATTTGGTGCTAGGTCTTTCCCTTTAGGTTTTACCCCAACAATGTTTTCATTAGTTTCGCTCACTCTCGAAATCAAGCATTTTACAGCAGGTTGGAGCAGCCTGTATCTCAGCACAGGAATAAGGTAGGGAAGAATTCTAAGGATCATTTTGACTGCCTCCAGAAGTTAGATCAGATGGCAAATTGGATTTGGTGCTAGGTCTTTCCCTTTAGGTTTTACCCCAACAATGTTTTCATTAGTTTCGCTCACTCTCGAAATCAAGCATTTTACAGCAGGTTGGAGCAGCCTGTATCTCAGCACAGGAATAAGGTAGGGAAGAATTCTAAGGATCATTTTGACTGCCTCCAGAAGTTAGATCAGATGGCAAATTGGATTTGGTGCTAGGTCTTTCCCTTTAGGTTTTACCCCAACAATGTTTTCATTAGTTTCGCTCACTCTCGAAATCAAGCATTTTACAGCAGGTTGGAGCAGCCTGTATCTCAGCACAGGAATAAGGTAGGGAAGAATTCTAAGGATCATTTTGACTGCCTCCAGAAGTTAGATCAGATGGCAAATTGGATTTGGTGCTAGGTCTTTCCCTTTAGGTTTTACCCCAACAATGTTTTCATTAGTTTCGCTCACTCTCAAAAGCAAGCATTTTACAGCAGGTTGAAGCAGCCTGTATCTCAGCACAGGAATAAGGTAGGGAAGAATTCTAAGGATCATTTTGACTGCCTCCAGAAGTTAGATCAGATGGCAAATTGGATTTGGTGCTAGGTCTTTCCCTTTAGGTTTTACCCCAACAATGTTTTCATTAGTTTCGCTCACTCTCGAAATCAAGCATTTTACAGCAGGTTGGAGCAGCCTGTATCTCAGCACAGGAATAAGGTAGGGAAGAATTCTAAGGATCATTTTGACTGCCTCCAGAAGTTAGATCAGATGGCAAATTGGATTTGGTGCTAGGTCTTTCCCTTTAGGTTTTACCCCAACAATGTTTTCATTAGTTTCGCTCACTCTCGAAAGCAAGCATTTTACAGCAGGTTGGAGCAGCCTGTATCTCAGCACAGGAATAAGGTAGGGAAGAATTCTAAGGATCATTTTGACTGCCTCCAGAAGTTAGATCAGATGGCAAATTGGATTTGGTGCTAGGTCTTTCCCTTTAGGTTTTACCCCAACAATGTTTTCATTAGTTTCGCTCACTCTCGAAATCAAGCATTTTACAGCAGGTTGGAGCAGCCTGTATCTCAGCACAGGAATAAGGTAGGGAAGAATTCTAAGGATCATTTTGACTGCCTCCAGAAGTTAGATCAGATGGCAAATTGGATTTGGTGCTAGGTCTTTCCCTTTAGGTTTTACCCCAACAATGTTTTCATTAGTTTCGCTCACTCTCGAAATCAAGCATTTTACAGCAGGTTGGAGCAGCCTGTATCTCAGCACAGGAATAAGGTAGGGAAGAATTCTAAGGATCATTTTGACTGCCTCCAGAAGTTAGATCAGATGGCAAATTGGATTTGGTGCTAGGTCTTTCCCTTTAGGTTTTACCCCAACAATGTTTTCATTAGTTTCGCTCACTCTCGAAATCAAGCATTTTACAGCAGGTTGGAGCAGCCTGTATCTCAGCACAGGAATAAGGTAGGGAAGAATTCTAAGGATCATTTTGACTGCCTCCAGAAGTTAGATCAGATGGCAAATTGGATTTGGTGCTAGGTCTTTCCCTTTAGGTTTTACCCCAACAATGTTTTCATTAGTTTCGCTCACTCTCGAAATCAAGCATTTTACAGCAGGTTGGAGCAGCCTGTATCTCAGCACAGGAATAAGGTAGGGAAGAATTCTAAGGATCATTTTGACTGCCTCCATAAGTTAGATCAGATGGCAAATTGGATTTGGTGCTAGGTCTTTCCCTTTAGGTTTTACCCCAACAATGTTTTCATTAGTTTCGCTCACTCTCGAAATCAAGCATTTTACAGCAGGTTGGAGCAGCCTGTATCTCAGCACAGGAATAAGGTAGGGAAGAATTCTAAGGATCATTTTGACTGCCTCCAGAAGTTAGATCAGATGGCAAATTGGATTTGGTGCTAGGTCTTTCCCTTTAGGTTTTACCCCAACAATGTTTTCATTAGTTTCGCTCACTCTCGAAATCAAGCATTTTACAGCAGGTTGGAGCAGCCTGTATCTCAGCACAGGAATAAGGTAGGGAAGAATTCTAAGGATCATTTTGACTGCCTCCAGAAGTTAGATCAGATGGCAAATTGGATTTGGTGCTAGGCCTTTCCCTTTAGGTTTTACCCCAACAATGTTTTCATTAGTTTCGCTCACTCTCGAAATCAAGCATTTTACAGCAGGCTGGAGCAGCCTGTATCTCAGCACAGGAATAAGGTAGGGAAGAATTCTAAGGATCATTTTGACTGCCTCCAGAAGTTAGATCAGATGGCAAATTGGATTTGGTGCTAGGTCTTTCCCTTTAGGTTTTACCCCAACAATGTTTTCATTAGTTTCGCTCACTCTCGAAATCAAGCATTTTACAGCAGGTTGGAGCAGCCTGTATCTCAGCACAGGAATAAGGTAGGGAAGAATTCTAAGGATCATTTTGACTGCCTCCAGAAGTTAGATCAGATGGCAAATTGGATTTGGTGCTAGGTCTTTCCCTTTAGGTTTTACCCCAACAATGTTTTCATTAGTTTCGCTCACTCTCGAAATCAAGCATTTTACAGCAGGTTGGAGCAGCCTGTATCTCAGCACAGGAATAAGGTAGGGAAGAATTCTAAGGATCATTTTGACTGCCTCCAGAAGTTAGATCAGATGGCAAATTGGATTTGGTGCTAGGTCTTTCCCTTTAGGTTTTACCCCAACAATGTTTTCATTAGTTTCGCTCACTCTCGAAATCAAGCATTTTACAGCAGGTTGGAGCAGCCTGTATCTCAGCACAGGAATAAGGTAGGGAAGAATTCTAAGGATCATTTTGACTGCCTCCAGAAGTTAGATCAGATGGCAAATTGGATTTGGTGCTAGGCCTTTCCCTTTAGGTTTTACCCCAACAATGTTTTCATTAGTTTCGCTCACTCTCGAAATCAAGCATTTTACAGCAGGCTGGAGCAGCCTGTATCTCAGCACAGGAATAAGGTAGGGAAGAATTCTAAGGATCATTTTGACTGCCTCCAGAAGTTAGATCAGATGGCAAATTGGATTTGGTGCTAGGTCTTTCCCTTTAGGTTTTACCCCAACAATGTTTTCATTAGTTTCGCTCACTCTCGAAATCAAGCATTTTACAGCAGGTTGGAGCAGCCTGTATCTCAGCACAGGAATAAGGTAGGGAAGAATTCTAAGGATCATTTTGACTGCCTCCAGAAGTTAGATCAGATGGCAAATTGGATTTGGTGCTAGGTCTTTCCCTTTAGGTTTTACCCCAACAATGTTTTCATTAGTTTCGCTCACTCTCGAAATCAAGCATTTTACAGCAGGTTGGAGCAGCCTGTATCTCAGCACAGGAATAAGGTAGGGAAGAATTCTAAGGATCATTTTGACTGCCTCCAGAAGTTAGATCAGATGGCCAATTGGATTTGGTGCTAGGTCTTTCCCTTTAGGTTTTACCCCAACAATGTTTTCATTAGTTTCGCTCACTCTCGAAATCAAGCATTTTACAGCAGGTTGGAGCAGCCTGTATCTCAGCACAGGAATAAGGTAGGGAAGAATTCTAAGGATCATTTTGACTGCCTCCAGAAGTTAGATCAGATGGCAAATTGGATTTGGTGCTAGGTCTTTCCCTTTAGGTTTTACCCCAACAATGTTTTCATTAGTTTCGCTCACTCTCGAAATCAAGCATTTTACAGCAGGTTGGAGCAGCCTGTATCTCAGCACAGGAATAAGGTAGGGAAGAATTCTAAGGATCATTTTGACTGCCTCCAGAAGTTAGATCAGATGGCAAATTGGATTTGGTGCTAGGTCTTTCCCTTTAGGTTTTACCCCAACAATGTTTTCATTAGTTTCGCTCACTCTCGAAATCAAGCATTTTACAGCAGGTTGGAGCAGCCTGTATCTCAGCACAGGAATAAGGTAGGGAAGAATTCTAAGGATCATTTTGACTGCCTCCAGAAGTTAGATCAGATGGCAAATTGGATTTGGTGCTAGGTCTTTCCCTTTAGGTTTTACCCCAACAATGTTTTCATTAGTTTCGCTCACTCTCGAAATCAAGCATTTTACAGCAGGTTGGAGCAGCCTGTATCTCAGCACAGGAATAAGGTAGGGAAGAATTCTAAGGATCATTTTGACTGCCTCCAGAAGTTAGATCAGATGGCAAATTGGATTTGGTGCTAGGTCTTTCCCTTTAGGTTTTACCCCAACAATGTTTTCATTAGTTTCGCTCACTCTCGAAATCAAGCATTTTACAGCAGGTTGGAGCAGCCTGTATCTCAGCACAGGAATAAGGTAGGGAAGAATTCTAAGGATCATTTTGACTGCCTCCAGAAGTTAGATCAGATGGCCAATTGGATTTGGTGCTAGGTCTTTCCCTTTAGGTTTTACCCCAACAATGTTTTCATTAGTTTAGCTCACTCTCGAAATCAAGCATTTTACAGCAGGTTGGAGCAGCCTGTATCTCAGCACAGGAATAAGGTAGGGAAGAATTCTAAGGATCATTTTGACTGCCTCCAGAAGTTAGATCAGATGGCAAATTGGATTTGGTGCTAGGTCTTTCCCTTTAGGTTTTACCCCAACAATGTTTTCATTAGTTTCGCTCACTCTCGAAATCAAGCATTTTACAGCAGGTTGGAGCAGCCTGTATCTCAGCACAGGAATAAGGTAGGGAAGAATTCTAAGGATCATTTTGACTGCCTCCAGAAGTTAGATCAGATGGCAAATTGGATTTGGTGCTAGGTCTTTCCCTTTAGGTTTTACCCCAACAATGTTTTCATTAGTTTCGCTCACTCTCGAAATCAAGCATTTTACAGCAGGTTGGAGCAGCCTGTATCTCAGCACAGGAATAAGGTAGGGAAGAATTCTAAGGATCATTTTGACTGCCTCCAGAAGTTAGATCAGATGGCAAATTGGATTTGGTGCTAGGTCTTTCCCTTTAGGTTTTACCCCAACAATGTTTTCATTAGTTTCGCTCACTCTCGAAATCAAGCATTTTACAGCAGGTTGGAGCAGCCTGTATCTCAGCACAGGAATAAGGTAGGGAAGAATTCTAAGGATCATTTTGACTGCCTCCAGAAGTTAGATCAGATGGCAAATTGGATTTGGTGCTAGGTCTTTCCCTTTAGGTTTTACCCCAACAATGTTTTCATTAGTTTCGCTCACTCTCGAAATCAAGCATTTTACAGCAGGTTGGAGCAGCCTGTATCTCAGCACAGGAATAAGGTAGGGAAGAATTCTAAGGATCATTTTGACTGCCTCCAGAAGTTAGATCAGATGGCAAATTGGATTTGGTGCTAGGTCTTTCCCTTTAGGTTTTACCCCAACAATGTTTTCATTAGTTTCGCTCACTCTCGAAATCAAGCATTTTACAGCAGGTTGGAGCAGCCTGTATCTCAGCACAGGAATAAGGTAGGGAAGAATTCTAAGGATCATTTTGACTGCCTCCAGAAGTTAGATCAGATGGCAAATTGGATTTGGTGCTAGGTCTTTCCCTTTAGGTTTTACCCCAACAATGTTTTCATTAGATTCGCTCACTCTCGAAATCAAGCATTTTACAGCAGGTTGGAGCAGCCTGTATCTCAGCACAGGAATAAGGTAGGGAAGAATTCTAAGGATCATTTTGACTGCCTCCAGAAGTTAGATCAGATGGCAAATTGGATTTGGTGCTAGGTCTTTCCCTTTAGGTTTTACCCCAACAATGTTTTCATTAGTTTCACTCACTCTCGAAATCAAGCATTTTACAGCAGGTTGGAGCAGCCTGTATCTCAGCACAGGAATAAGGTAGGGAAGAATTCTAAGGATCATTTTGACTGCCTCCAGAAGTTAGATCAGATGGCAAATTGGATTTGGTGCTAGGTCTTTCCCTTTAGGTTTTACCCCAACAATGTTTTCATTAGTTTCGCTCACTCTCGAAATCAAGCATTTTACAGCAGGTTGGAGCAGCCTGTATCTCAGCACAGGAATAAGGTAGGGAAGAATTCTAAGGATCATTTTGACTGCCTCTAGAAGTTAGATCAGATGGCAAATTGGATTTGGTGCTAGGTCTTTCCCTTTAGGTTTTACCCCAACAATGTTTTCATTAGTTTCGCTCACTCTCGAAATCAAGCATTTTACAGCAGGTTGGAGCAGCCTGTATCTCAGCACAGGAATAAGGTAGGGAAGAATTCTAAGGATCATTTTGACTGCCTCCAGAAGTTAGATCAGATGGCAAATTGGATTTGGTGCTAGGTCTTTCCCTTTAGGTTTTACCCCAACAATGTTTTCATTAGTTTCGCTCACTCTCGAAATCAAGCATTTTACAGCAGGTTGGAGCAGCCTGTATCTCAGCACAGGAATAAGGTAGGGAAGAATTCTAAGGATCATTTTGACTGCCTCCAGAAGTTAGATCAGATGGCAAATTGGATTTGGTGCTAGGTCTTTCCCTTTAGGTTTTACCCCAACAATGTTTTCATTAGTTTCGCTCACTCTCGAAATCAAGCATTTTACAGCAGGTTGGAGCAGCCTGTATCTCAGCACAGGAATAAGGTAGGGAAGAATTCTAAGGATCATTTTGACTGCCTCCAGAAGTTAGATCAGATGGCAAATTGGATTTGGTGCTAGGTCTTTCCCTTTAGGTTTTACCCCAACAATGTTTTCATTAGTTTCGCTCACTCTCGAAATCAAGCATTTTACAGCAGGTTGGAGCAGCCTGTATCTCAGCACAGGAATAAGGTAGGGAAGAATTCTAAGGATCATTTTGACTGCCTCCAGAAGTTAGATCAGATGGCAAATTGGATTTGGTGCTAGGTCTTTCCCTTTAGGTTTTACCCCAACAATGTTTTCATTAGTTTCGCTCACTCTCGAAATCAAGCATTTTACAGCAGGTTGGAGCAGCCTGTATCTCAGCACAGGAATAAGGTAGGGAAGAATTCTAAGGATCATTTTGACTGCCTCCAGAAGTTAGATCAGATGGCAAATTGGATTTGGTGCTAGGTCTTTCCCTTTAGGTTTTACCCCAACAATGTTTTCATTAGTTTCGCTCACTCTCGAAATCAAGCATTTTACAGCAGGTTGGAGCAGCCTGTATCTCAGCACAGGAATAAGGTAGGGAAGAATTCTAAGGATCATTTTGACTGCCTCCAGAAGTTAGATCAGATGGCAAATTGGATTTGGTGCTAGGTCTTTCCCTTTAGGTTTTACCCCAACAATGTTTTCATTAGTTTCGCTCACTCTCGAAATCAAGCATTTTACAGCAGGTTGGAGCAGCCTGTATCTCAGCACAGGAATAAGGTAGGGAAGAATTCTAAGGATCATTTTGACTGCCTCCAGAAGTTAGATCAGATGGCAAATTGGATTTGGTGCTAGGTCTTTCCCTTTAGGTTTTACCCCAACAATGTTTTCATTAGTTTCGCTCACTCTCGAAATCAAGCATTTTACAGCAGGTTGGAGCAGCCTGTATCTCAGCACAGGAATAAGGTAGGGAAGAATTCTAAGGATCATTTTGACTGCCTCCAGAAGTTAGATCAGATGGCAAATTGGATTTGGTGCTAGGTCTTTCCCTTTAGGTTTTACCCCAACAATGTTTTCATTAGTTTCGCTCACTCTCGAAATCAAGCATTTTACAGCAGGTTGGAGCAGCCTGTATCTCAGCACAGGAATAAGGTAGGGAAGAATTCTAAGGATCATTTTGACTGCCTCCAGAAGTTAGATCAGATGGCAAATTGGATTTGGTGCTAGGTCTTTCCCTTTAGGTTTTACCCCAACAATGTTTTCATTAGTTTCGCTCACTCTCGAAATCAAGCATTTTACAGCAGGTTGGAGCAGCCTGTATCTCAGCACAGGAATAAGGTAGGGAAGAATTCTAAGGATCATTTTGACTGCCTCCAGAAGTTAGATCAGATGGCAAATTGGATTTGGTGCTAGGTCTTTCCCTTTAGGTTTTACCCCAACAATGTTTTCATTAGTTTCGCTCACTCTGGAAATCAAGCATTTTACAGCAGGTTGGAGCAGCCTGTATCTCAGCACAGGAATAAGGTAGGGAAGAATTCTAAGGATCATTTTGACTGCCTCCAGAAGTTAGATCAGATGGCAAATTGGATTTGGTGCTAGGTCTTTCCCTTTAGGTTTTACCCCAACAATGTTTTCATTAGTTTCGCTCACTCTCGAAATCAAGCATTTTACAGCAGGTTGGAGCAGCCTGTATCTCAGCACAGGAATAAGGTAGGGAAGAATTCTAAGGATCATTTTGACTGCCTCCAGAAGTTAGATCAGATGGCAAATTGGATTTGGTGCTAGGTCTTTCCCTTTAGGTTTTACCCCAACAATGTTTTCATTAGTTTCGCTCACTCTCGAAATCAAGCATTTTACAGCAGGTTGGAGCAGCCTGTATCTCAGCACAGGAATAAGGTAGGGAAGAATTCTAAGGATCATTTTGACTGCCTCCAGAAGTTAGATCAGATGGCAAATTGGATTTGGTGCTAGGTCTTTCCCTTTAGGTTTTACCCCAACAATGTTTTCATTAGTTTCGCTCACTCTCGAAAGCAAGCATTTTACAGCAGGTTGGAGCAGCCTGTATCTCAGCACAGGAATAAGGTAGGGAAGAATTCTAAGGATCATTTTGACTGCCTCCAGAAGTTAGATCAGATGGCAAATTGGATTTGGTGCTAGGTCTTTCCCTTTAGGTTTTACCCCAACAATGTTTTCATTAGTTTCGCTCACTCTGGAAATCAAGCATTTTACAGCAGGTTGGAGCAGCCTGTATCTCAGCACAGGAATAAGGTAGGGAAGAATTCTAAGGATCATTTTGACTGCCTCCAGAAGTTAGATCAGATGGCAAATTGGATTTGGTGCTAGGTCTTTCCCTTTAGGTTTTACCCCAACAATGTTTTCATTAGTTTCGCTCACTCTCGAAATCAAGCATTTTACAGCAGGTTGGAGCAGCCTGTATCTCAGCACAGGAATAAGGTAGGGAAGAATTCTAAGGATCATTTTGACTGCCTCCAGAAGTTAGATCAGATGGCAAATTGGATTTGGTGCTAGGTCTTTCCCTTTAGGTTTTACCCCAACAATGTTTTCATTAGTTTCGCTCACTCTCGAAATCAAGCATTTTACAGCAGGTTGGAGCAGCCTGTATCTCAGCACAGGAATAAGGTAGGGAAGAATTCTAAGGATCATTTTGACTGCCTCCAGAAGTTAGATCAGATGGCAAATTGGATTTGGTGCTAGGTCTTTCCCTTTAGGTTTTACCCCAACAATGTTTTCATTAGTTTCGCTCACTCTCGAAAGCAAGCATTTTACAGCAGGTTGGAGCAGCCTGTATCTCAGCACAGGAATAAGGTAGGGAAGAATTCTAAGGATCATTTTGACTGCCTCCAGAAGTTAGATCAGATGGCCAATGGAATTTGGTGCTAGGTCTTTCCCTTTAGGTTTTACCCCAACAATGTTTTCATTAGTTTCGCTCACTCTCGAAATCAAGCATTTTACAGCAGGTTGGAGCAGCCTGTATCTCAGCACAGGAATAAGGTAGGGAAGAATTCTAAGGATCATTTTGACTGCCTCCAGAAGTTAGATCAGATGGCAAATTGGATTTGGTGCTAGGTCTTTCCCTTTAGGTTTTACCCCAACAATGTTTTCATTAGTTTCGCTCACTCTCGAAATCAAGCATTTTACAGCAGGTTGGAGCAGCCTGTATCTCAGCACAGGAATAAGGTAGGGAAGAATTCAAATACTCATTTTGACTGCCTCCAGAAGTTAGATCAGATGGCAAATTGGATTTGGTGCTAGGTCTTTCCCTTTAGGTTTTACCCCAACAATGTTTTCATTAGTTTCGCTCACTCTCGAAATCAAGCATTTTACAGCAGGTTGGAGCAGCCTGTATCTCAGCACAGGAATAAGGTAGGGAAGAATTCTAAGGATCATTTTGACTGCCTCCAGAAGTTAGATCAGATGGCAAATTGGATTTGGTGCTAGGTCTTTCCCTTTAGGTTTTACCCCAACAATGTTTTCATTAGTTTCGCTCACTCTCGAAATCAAGCATTTTACAGCAGGTTGGAGCAGCCTGTATCTCAGCACAGGAATAAGGTAGGGAAGAATTCTAAGGATCATTTTGACTGCCTCCAGAAGTTAGATCAGATGGCAAATTGGATTTGGTGCTAGGTCTTTCCCTTTAGGTTTTACCCCAACAATGTTTTCATTAGTTTCGCTCACTCTCGAAATCAAGCATTTTACAGCAGGTTGGAGCAGCCTGTATCTCAGCACAGGAATAAGGTAGGGAAGAATTCTAAGGATCATTTTGACTGCCTCCAGAAGTTAGATCAGATGGCAAATTGGATTTGGTGCTAGGTCTTTCCCTTTAGGTTTTACCCCAGCAATGTTTTCATTAGTTTCGCTCACTCTCGAAATCAAGCATTTTACAGCAGGTTGGAGCAGCCTGTATCTCAGCACAGGAATAAGGTAGGGAAGAATTCTAAGGATCATTTTGACTGCCTCCAGAAGTTAGATCAGATGGCAAATTGGATTTGGTGCTAGGTCTTTCCCTTTAGGTTTTACCCCAACAATGTTTTCATTAGTTTCGCTCACTCTCGAAATCAAGCATTTTACAGCAGGTTGGAGCAGCCTGTATCTCAGCACAGGAATAAGGTAGGGAAGAATTCTAAGGATCATTTTGACTGCCTCCAGAAGTTAGATCAGATGGCAAATTGGATTTGGTGCTAGGTCTTTCCCTTTAGGTTTTACCCCAACAATGTTTTCATTAGTTTCGCTCACTCTCGAAATCAAGCATTTTACAGCAGGTTGGAGCAGCCTGTATCTCAGCACAGGAATAAGGTAGGGAAGAATTCTAAGGATCATTTTGACTGCCTCCAGAAGTTAGATCAGATGGCAAATTGGATTTGGTGCTAGGTCTTTCCCTTTAGGTTTTACCCCAACAATGTTTTCATTAGTTTCGCTCACTCTCGAAATCAAGCATTTTACAGCAGGTTGGAGCAGCCTGTATCTCAGCACAGGAATAAGGTAGGGAAGAATTCTAAGGATCATTTTGACTGCCTCCAGAAGTTAGATCAGATGGCAAATTGGATTTGGTGCTAGGTCTTTCCCTTTAGGTTTTACCCCAACAATGTTTTCATTAGTTTCGCTCACTCTCGAAATCAAGCATTTTACAGCAGGTTGGAGCAGCCTGTATCTCAGCACAGGAATAAGGTAGGGAAGAATTCTAAGGATCATTTTGACTGCCTCCAGAAGTTAGATCAGATGGCAAATTGGATTTGGTGCTAGGTCTTTCCCTTTAGGTTTTACCCCAACAATGTTTTCATTAGTTTCGCTCACTCTCGAAAGCAAGCATTTTACAGCAGGTTGGAGCAGCCTGTATCTCAGCACAGGAATAAGGTAGGGAAGAATTCTAAGGATCATTTTGACTGCCTCCAGAAGTTAGATCAGATGGCCAATGGAATTTGGTGCTAGGTCTTTCCCTTTAGGTTTTACCCCAACAATGTTTTCATTAGTTTCGCTCACTCTCGAAATCAAGCATTTTACAGCAGGTTGGAGCAGCCTGTATCTCAGCACAGGAATAAGGTAGGGAAGAATTCTAAGGATCATTTTGACTGCCTCCAGAAGTTAGATCAGATGGCAAATTGGATTTGGTGCTAGGTCTTTCCCTTTAGGTTTTACCCCAACAATGTTTTCATTAGTTTCGCTCACTCTCGAAATCAAGCATTTTACAGCAGGTTGGAGCAGCCTGTATCTCAGCACAGGAATAAGGTAGGGAAGAATTCAAATACTCATTTTGACTGCCTCCAGAAGTTAGATCAGATGGCAAATTGGATTTGGTGCTAGGTCTTTCCCTTTAGGTTTTACCCCAACAATGTTTTCATTAGTTTCGCTCACTCTCGAAAGCAAGCATTTTACAGCAGGTTGGAGCAGCCTGTATCTCAGCACAGGAATAAGGTAGGGAAGAATTCTAAGGATCATTTTGACTGCCTCCAGAAGTTAGATCAGATGGCCAATGGAATTTGGTGCTAGGTCTTTCCCTTTAGGTTTTACCCCAACAATGTTTTCATTAGTTTCGCTCACTCTCGAAATCAAGCATTTTACAGCAGGTTGGAGCAGCCTGTATCTCAGCACAGGAATAAGGTAGGGAAGAATTCTAAGGATCATTTTGACTGCCTCCAGAAGTTAGATCAGATGGCAAATTGGATTTGGTGCTAGGTCTTTCCCTTTAGGTTTTACCCCAACAATGTTTTCATTAGTTTCGCTCACTCTCGAAATCAAGCATTTTACAGCAGGTTGGAGCAGCCTGTATCTCAGCACAGGAATAAGGTAGGGAAGAATTCTAAGGATCATTTTGACTGCCTCCAGAAGTTAGATCAGATGGCAAATTGGATTTGGTGCTAGGTCTTTCCCTTTAGGTTTTACCCCAACAATGTTTTCATTAGTTTCGCTCACTCTCGAAATCAAGCATTTTACAGCAGGTTGGAGCAGCCTGTATCTCAGCACAGGAATAAGGTAGGGAAGAATTCTAAGGATCATTTTGACTGCCTCCAGAAGTTAGATCAGATGGCAAATTGGATTTGGTGCTAGGTCTTTCCCTTTAGGTTTTACCCCAACAATGTTTTCATTAGTTTCGCTCACTCTCGAAATCAAGCATTTTACAGCAGGTTGGAGCAGCCTGTATCTCAGCACAGGAATAAGGTAGGGAAGAATTCTAAGGATCATTTTGACTGCCTCCAGAAGTTAGATCAGATGGCAAATTGGATTTGGTGCTAGGTCTTTCCCTTTAGGTTTTACCCCAACAATGTTTTCATTAGTTTCGCTCACTCTCGAAATCAAGCATTTTACAGCAGGTTGGAGCAGCCTGTATCTCAGCACAGGAATAAGGTAGGGAAGAATTCTAAGGATCATTTTGACTGCCTCCAGAAGTTAGATCAGATGGCAAATTGGATTTGGTGCTAGGTCTTTCCCTTTAGGTTTTACCCCAGCAATGTTTTCATTAGTTTCGCTCACTCTCGAAATCAAGCATTTTACAGCAGGTTGGAGCAGCCTGTATCTCAGCACAGGAATAAGGTAGGGAAGAATTCTAAGGATCATTTTGACTGCCTCCAGAAGTTAGATCAGATGGCAAATTGGATTTGGTGCTAGGTCTTTCCCTTTAGGTTTTACCCCAACAATGTTTTCATTAGTTTCGCTCACTCTCGAAATCAAGCATTTTACAGCAGGTTGGAGCAGCCTGTATCTCAGCACAGGACTAAGGTAGGGAAGAATTCTAAGGATCATTTTGACTGCCTCCAGAAGTTAGATCAGATGGCAAATTGGATTTGGTGCTAGGTCTTTCCCTTTAGGTTTTACCCCAACAATGTTTTCATTAGTTTCGCTCACTCTCGAAATCAAGCATTTTACAGCAGGTTGGAGCAGCCTGTATCTCAGCACAGGAATAAGGTAGGGAAGAATTCTAAGGATCATTTTGACTGCCTCCAGAAGTTAGATCAGATGGCAAATTGGATTTGGTGCTAGGTCTTTCCCTTTAGGTTTTACCCCAACAATGTTTTCATTAGTTTCGCTCACTCTCGAAATCAAGCATTTTACAGCAGGTTGGAGCAGCCTGTATCTCAGCACAGGAATAAGGTAGGGAAGAATTCTAAGGATCATTTTGACTGCCTCCAGAAGTTAGATCAGATGGCAAATTGGATTTGGTGCTAGGTCTTTCCCTTTAGGTTTTACCCCAACAATGTTTTCATTAGTTTCGCTCACTCTCGAAATCAAGCATTTTACAGCAGGTTGGAGCAGCCTGTATCTCAGCACAGGAATAAGGTAGGGAAGAATTCTAAGGATCATTTTGACTGCCTCCAGAAGTTAGATCAGATGGCAAATTGGATTTGGTGCTAGGTCTTTCCCTTTAGGTTTTACCCCAACAATGTTTTCATTAGTTTCGCTCACTCTCGAAATCAAGCATTTTACAGCAGGTTGGAGCAGCCTGTATCTCAGCACAGGAATAAGGTAGGGAAGAATTCTAAGGATCATTTTGACTGCCTCCAGAAGTTAGATCAGATGGCCAATTGGATTTGGTGCTAGGTCTTTCCCTTTAGGTTTTACCCCAACAATGTTTTCATTAGTTTCGCTCACTCTCGAAATCAAGCATTTTACAGCAGGTTGGAGCAGCCTGTATCTCAGCACAGGAATAAGGTAGGGAAGAATTCTAAGGATCATTTTGACTGCCTCCAGAAGTTAGATCAGATGGCAAATTGGATTTGGTGCTAGGTCTTTCCCTTTAGGTTTTACCCCAACAATGTTTTCATTAGTTTCGCTCACTCTCGAAATCAAGCATTTTACAGCAGGTTGGAGCAGCCTGTATCTCAGCACAGGAATAAGGTAGGGAAGAATTCTAAGGATCATTTTGACTGCCTCCAGAAGTTAGATCAGATGGCAAATTGGATTTGGTGCTAGGTCTTTCCCTTTAGGTTTTACCCCAACAATGTTTTCATTAGTTTCGCTCACTCTCGAAATCAAGCATTTTACAGCAGGTTGGAGCAGCCTGTATCTCAGCACAGGAATAAGGTAGGGAAGAATTCTAAGGATCATTTTGACTGCCTCCAGAAGTTAGATCAGATGGCAAATTGGATTTGGTGCTAGGTCTTTCCCTTTAGGTTTTACCCCAACAATGTTTTCATTAGTTTCGCTCACTCTCGAAATCAAGCATTTTACAGCAGGTTGGAGCAGCCTGTATCTCAGCACAGGAATAAGGTAGGGAAGAATTCTAAGGATCATTTTGACTGCCTCCAGAAGTTAGATCAGATGGCCAATTGGATTTGGTGCTAGGTCTTTCCCTTTAGGTTTTACCCCAACAATGTTTTCAGTAGTTTCGCTCACTCTCGAAATCAAGCATTTTACAGCAGGTTGGAGCAGCCTGTATCTCAGCACAGGAATAAGGTAGGGAAGAATTCTAAGGATCATTTTGACTGCCTCCAGAAGTTAGATCAGATGGCAAATTGGATTTGGTGCTAGGTCTTTCCCTTTAGGTTTTACCCCAACAATGTTTTCATTAGTTTCGCTCACTCTCGAAATCAAGCATTTTACAGCAGGTTGGAGCAGCCTGTATCTCAGCACAGGAATAAGGTAGGGAAGAATTCTAAGGATCATTTTGACTGCCTCCAGAAGTTAGATCAGATGGCAAATTGGATTTGGTGCTAGGTCTTTCCCTTTAGGTTTTACCCCAACAATGTTTTCATTAGTTTCGCTCACTCTGGAAATCAAGCATTTTACAGCAGGTTGGAGCAGCCTGTATCTCAGCACAGGAATAAGGTAGGGAAGAATTCTAAGGATCATTTTGACTGCCTCCAGAAGTTAGATCAGATGGCCAATTGGATTTGGTGCTAGGTCTTTCCCTTTAGGTTTTACCCCAACAATGTTTTCATTAGTTTCGCTCACTCTCGAAATCAAGCATTTTACAGCAGGTTGGAGCAGCCTGTATCTCAGCACAGGAATAAGGTAGGGAAGAATTCTAAGGATCATTTTGACTGCCTCCAGAAGTTAGATCAGATGGCAAATTGGATTTGGTGCTAGGTCTTTCCCTTTAGGTTTTACCCCAACAATGTTTTCATTAGTTTCGCTCACTCTCGAAATCAAGCATTTTACAGCAGGTTGGAGCAGCCTGTATCTCAGCACAGGAATAAGGTAGGGAAGAATTCTAAGGATCATTTTGACTGCCTCCAGAAGTTAGATCAGATGGCAAATTGGATTTGGTGCTAGGTCTTTCCCTTTAGGTTTTACCCCAACAATGTTTTCATTAGTTTCGCTCACTCTCGAAATCAAGCATTTTACAGCAGGTTGGAGCAACCTGTATCTCAGCACAGGAATAAGGTAGGGAAGAATTCTAAGGATCATTTTGACTGCCTCCAGAAGTTAGATCAGATGGCAAATTGGATTTGGTGCTAGGTCTTTCCCTTTAGGTTTTACCCCAACAATGTTTTCATTAGTTTCGCTCACTCTCGAAATCAAGCATTTTACAGCAGGTTGGAGCAGCCTGTATCTCAGCACAGGAATAAGGTAGGGAAGAATTCTAAGGATCATTTTGACTGCCTCCAGAAGTTAGATCAGATGGCCAATTGGATTTGGTGCTAGGTCTTTCCCTTTAGGTTTTACCCCAACAATGTTTTCATTAGTTTCGCTCACTCTCGAAATCAAGCATTTTACAGCAGGTTGGAGCAGCCTGTATCTCAGCACAGGAATAAGGTAGGGAAGAATTCTAAGGATCATTTTGACTGCCTCCAGAAGTTAGATCAGATGGCAAATTGGATTTGGTGCTAGGTCTTTCCCTTTAGGTTTTACCCCAACAATGTTTTCATTAGTTTCGCTCACTCTCGAAATCAAGCATTTTACAGCAGGTTGGAGCAGCCTGTATCTCAGCACAGGAATAAGGTAGGGAAGAATTCTAAGGATCATTTTGACTGCCTCCAGAAGTTAGATCAGATGGCAAATTGGATTTGGTGCTAGGTCTTTCCCTTTAGGTTTTACCCCAACAATGTTTTCATTAGTTTCGCTCACTCTCGAAATCAAGCATTTTACAGCAGGTTGAAGCAGCCTGTATCTCAGCACAGGAATAAGGTAGGGAAGAATTCTAAGGATCATTTTGACTGCCTCCAGAAGTTAGATCAGATGGCCAATTGGATTTGGTGCTAGGTCTTTCCCTTTAGGTTTTACCCCAACAATGTTTTCATTAGTTTCGCTCACTCTCGAAATCAAGCATTTTACAGCAGGTTGGAGCAGCCTGTATCTCAGCACAGGAATAAGGTAGGGAAGAATTCTAAGGATCATTTTGACTGCCTCCAGAAGTTAGATCAGATGGCAAATTGGATTTGGTGCTAGGTCTTTCCCTTTAGGTTTTACCCCAACAATGTTTTCATTAGTTTCGCTCACTCTCGAAATCAAGCATTTTACAGCAGGTTGGAGCAGCCTGTATCTCAGCACAGGAATAAGGTAGGGAAGAATTCTAAGGATCATTTTGACTGCCTCCAGAAGTTAGATCAGATGGCCAATTGGATTTGGTGCTAGGTCTTTCCCTTTAGGTTTTACCCCAACAATGTTTTCATTAGTTTCGCTCACTCTCGAAATCAAGCATTTTACAGCAGGTTGGAGCAGCCTGTATCTCAGCACAGGAATAAGGTAGGGAAGAATTCTAAGGATCATTTTGACTGCCTCCAGAAGTTAGATCAGATGGCAAATTGGATTTGGTGCTAGGTCTTTCCCTTTAGGTTTTACCCCAACAATGTTTTCATTAGTTTCGCTCACTCTCGAAATCAAGCATTTTACAGCAGGTTGGAGCAGCCTGTATCTCAGCACAGGAATAAGGTAGGGAAGAATTCTAAGGATCATTTTGACTGCCTCCAGAAGTTAGATCAGATGGCAAATTGGATTTGGTGCTAGGTCTTTCCCTTTAGGTTTTACCCCAACAATGTTTTCATTAGTTTCGCTCACTCTCGAAATCAAGCATTTTACAGCAGGTTGGAGCAGCCTGTATCTCAGCACAGGACTAAGGTAGGGAAGAATTCTAAGGATCATTTTGACTGCCTCCAGAAGTTAGATCAGATGGCAAATTGGATTTGGTGCTAGGTCTTTCCCTTTAGGTTTTACCCCAACAATGTTTTCATTAGTTTCGCTCACTCTCGAAATCAAGCATTTTACAGCAGGTTGGAGCAGCCTGTATCTCAGCACAGGAATAAGGTAGGGAAGAATTCTAAGGATCATTTTGACTGCCTCCAGAAGTTAGATCAGATGGCAAATTGGATTTGGTGCTAGGTCTTTCCCTTTAGGTTTTACCCCAACAATGTTTTCATTAGTTTCGCTCACTCTCGAAATCAAGCATTTTACAGCAGGTTGGAGCAGCCTGTATCTCAGCACAGGACTAAGGTAGGGAAGAATTCTAAGGATCATTTTGACTGCCTCCAGAAGTTAGATCAGATGGCAAATTGGATTTGGTGCTAGGTCTTTCCCTTTAGGTTTTACCCCAACAATGTTTTCATTAGTTTCGCTCACTCTCGAAATCAAGCATTTTACAGCAGGTTGGAGCAGCCTGTATCTCAGCACAGGAATAAGGTAGGGAAGAATTCTAAGGATCATTTTGACTGCCTCCAGAAGTTAGATCAGATGGCAAATTGGATTTGGTGCTAGGTCTTTCCCTTTAGGTTTTACCCCAACAATGTTTTCATTAGTTTCGCTCACTCTCGAAATCAAGCATTTTACAGCAGGTTGGAGCAGCCTGTATCTCAGCACAGGAATAAGGTAGGGAAGAATTCTAAGGATCATTTTGACTGCCTCCAGAAGTTAGATCAGATGGCAAATTGGATTTGGTGCTAGGTCTTTCCCTTTAGGTTTTACCCCAACAATGTTTTCATTAGTTTCGCTCACTCTCGAAATCAAGCATTTTACAGCAGGTTGGAGCAGCCTGTATCTCAGCACAGGAATAAGGTAGGGAAGAATTCTAAGGATCATTTTGACTGCCTCCAGAAGTTAGATCAGATGGCAAATTGGATTTGGTGCTAGGTCTTTCCCTTTAGGTTTTACCCCAACAATGTTTTCATTAGTTTCGCTCACTCTCGAAATCAAGCATTTTACAGCAGGTTGGAGCAGCCTGTATCTCAGCACAGGAATAAGGTAGGGAAGAATTCTAAGGATCATTTTGACTGCCTCCAGAAGTTAGATCAGATGGCAAATTGGATTTGGTGCTAGGTCTTTCCCTTTAGGTTTTACCCCAACAATGTTTTCATTAGTTTCGCTCACTCTCGAAATCAAGCATTTTACAGCAGGTTGGAGCAGCCTGTATCTCAGCACAGGAATAAGGTAGGGAAGAATTCTAAGGATCATTTTGACTGCCTCCAGAAGTTAGATCAGATGGCAAATTGGATTTGGTGCTAGGTCTTTCCCTTTAGGTTTTACCCCAACAATGTTTTCATTAGTTTCGCTCACTCTCGAAATCAAGCATTTTACAGCAGGTTGGAGCAGCCTGTATCTCAGCACAGGAATAAGGTAGGGAAGAATTCTAAGGATCATTTTGACTGCCTCCAGAAGTTAGATCAGATGGCAAATTGGATTTGGTGCTAGGTCTTTCCCTTTAGGTTTTACCCCAACAATGTTTTCATTAGTTTCGCTCACTCTCGAAATCAAGCATTTTACAGCAGGTTGGAGCAGCCTGTATCTCAGCACAGGAATAAGGTAGGGAAGAATTCTAAGGATCATTTTGACTGCCTCCAGAAGTTAGATCAGATGGCAAATTGGATTTGGTGCTAGGCCTTTCCCTTTAGGTTTTACCCCAACAATGTTTTCATTAGTTTCGCTCACTCTCGAAATCAAGCATTTTACAGCAGGTTGGAGCAGCCTGTATCTCAGCACAGGAATAAGGTAGGGAAGAATTCTAAGGATCATTTTGACTGCCTCCAGAAGTTAGATCAGATGGCAAATTGGATTTGGTGCTAGGTCTTTCCCTTTAGGTTTTACCCCAACAATGTTTTCATTAGTTTCGCTCACTCTCGAAATCAAGCATTTTACAGCAGGTTGGAGCAGCCTGTATCTCAGCACAGGAATAAGGTAGGGAAGAATTCTAAGGATCATTTTGACTGCCTCCAGAAGTTAGATCAGATGGCAAATTGGATTTGGTGCTAGGTCTTTCCCTTTAGGTTTTACCCCAACAATGTTTTCATTAGTTTCGCTCACTCTCGAAATCAAGCATTTTACAGCAGGTTGGAGCAGCCTGTATCTCAGCACAGGAATAAGGTAGGGAAGAATTCTAAGGATCATTTTGACTGCCTCCAGAAGTTAGATCAGATGGCAAATTGGATTTGGTGCTAGGTCTTTCCCTTTAGGTTTTACCCCAACAATGTTTTCATTAGTTTCGCTCACTCTCGAAATCAAGCATTTTACAGCAGGTTGGAGCAGCCTGTATCTCAGCACAGGAATAAGGTAGGGAAGAATTCTAAGGATCATTTTGACTGCCTCCAGAAGTTAGATCAGATGGCAAATTGGATTTGGTGCTAGGCCTTTCCCTTTAGGTTTTACCCCAACAATGTTTTCATTAGTTTCGCTCACTCTCGAAATCAAGCATTTTACAGCAGGTTGGAGCAGCCTGTATCTCAGCACAGGAATAAGGTAGGGAAGAATTCTAAGGATCATTTTGACTGCCTCCAGAAGTTAGATCAGATGGCAAATTGGATTTGGTGCTAGGTCTTTCCCTTTAGGTTTTACCCCAACAATGTTTTCATTAGTTTCGCTCACTCTCGAAATCAAGCATTTTACAGCAGGTTGGAGCAGCCTGTATCTCAGCACAGGAATAAGGTAGGGAAGAATTCTAAGGATCATTTTGACTGCCTCCAGAAGTTAGATCAGATGGCAAATTGGATTTGGTGCTAGGTCTTTCCCTTTAGGTTTTACCCCAACAATGTTTTCATTAGTTTCGCTCACTCTCGAAATCAAGCATTTTACAGCAGGTTGGAGCAGCCTGTATCTCAGCACAGGAATAAGGTAGGGAAGAATTCTAAGGATCATTTTGACTGCCTCCAGAAGTTAGATCAGATGGCAAATTGGATTTGGTGCTAGGTCTTTCCCTTTAGGTTTTACCCCAACAATGTTTTCATTAGTTTCGCTCACTCTCGAAACCAAGCATTTTACAGCAGGTTGGAGCAGCCTGTATCTCAGCACAGGAATAAGGTAGGGAAGAATTCTAAGGATCATTTTGACTGCCTCCAGAAGTTAGATCAGATGGCAAATTGGATTTGGTGCTAGGTCTTTCCCTTTAGGTTTTACCCCAACAATGTTTTCATTAGTTTCGCTCACTCTCGAAATCAAGCATTTTACAGCAGGTTGGAGCAGCCTGTATCTCAGCACAGGAATAAGGTAGGGAAGAATTCTAAGGATCATTTTGACTGCCTCCAGAAGTTAGATCAGATGGCAAATTGGATTTGGTGCTAGGCCTTTCCCTTTAGGTTTTACCCCAACAATGTTTTCATTAGTTTCGCTCACTCTCGAAATCAAGCATTTTACAGCAGGTTGGAGCAGCCTGTATCTCAGCACAGGAATAAGGTAGGGAAGAATTCTAAGGATCATTTTGACTGCCTCCAGAAGTTAGATCAGATGGCAAATTGGATTTGGTGCTAGGTCTTTCCCTTTAGGTTTTACCCCAACAATGTTTTCATTAGTTTCGCTCACTCTCGAAATCAAGCATTTTACAGCAGGTTGGAGCAGCCTGTATCTCAGCACAGGAATAAGGTAGGGAAGAATTCTAAGGATCATTTTGACTGCCTCCAGAAGTTAGATCAGATGGCAAATTGGATTTGGTGCTAGGTCTTTCCCTTTAGGTTTTACCCCAACAATGTTTTCATTAGTTTCGCTCACTCTCGAAATCAAGCATTTTACAGCAGGTTGGAGCAGCCTGTATCTCAGCACAGGAATAAGGTAGGGAAGAATTCTAAGGATCATTTTGACTGCCTCCAGAAGTTAGATCAGATGGCAAATTGGATTTGGTGCTAGGTCTTTCCCTTTAGGTTTTACCCCAACAATGTTTTCATTAGTTTCGCTCACTCTCGAAATCAAGCATTTTACAGCAGGTTGGAGCAGCCTGTATCTCAGCACAGGAATAAGGTAAGGAAGAATTCTAAGGATCATTTTGACTGCCTCCAGAAGTTAGATCAGATGGCCAATTGGATTTGGTGCTAGGTCTTTCCCTTTAGGTTTTACCCCAACAATGTTTTCATTAGTTTCGCTCACTCTCGAAATCAAGCATTTTACAGCAGGTTGGAGCAGCCTGTATCTCAGCACAGGAATAAGGTAGGGAAGAATTCTAAGGATCATTTTGACTGCCTCCAGAAGTTAGATCAGATGGCAAATTGGATTTGGTGCTAGGTCTTTCCCTTTAGGTTTTACCCCAACAATGTTTTCATTAGTTTCGCTCACTCTCGAAATCAAGCATTTTACAGCAGTTGGAGCAGCCTGTATCTCAGCACAGGAATAAGGTAGGGAAGAATTCTAAGGCTCATTTTGACTGCCTCCAGAAGTTAGATCAGATGGCAAATTGGATTTGGTGCTAGGTCTTTCCCTTTAGGTTTTACCCCAACAATGTTTTCATTAGTTTCGCTCACTCTCGAAATCAAGCATTTTACAGCAGGTTGGAGCAGCCTGTATCTCAGCACAGGAATAAGGTAGGGAAGAATTCTAAGGCTCATTTTGACTGCCTCCAGAAGTTAGATCAGATGGCAAATTGGATTTGGTGCTAGGTCTTTCCCTTTAGGTTTTACCCCAACAATGTTTTCATTAGTTTCGCTCACTCTCGAAATCAAGCATTTTACAGCAGGTTGGAGCAGCCTGTATCTCAGCACAGGAATAAGGTAGGGAAGAATTCTAAGGCTCATTTTGACTGCCTCCAGAAGTTAGATCAGATGGCAAATTGGATTTGGTGCTAGGTCTTTCCCTTTAGGTTTTACCCCAACAATGTTTTCATTAGTTTCGCTCACTCTCGAAATCAAGCATTTTACAGCAGGTTGGAGCAGCCTGTATCTCAGCACAGGAACTAAGGTAGGGAAGAATTCTAAGGATCATTTTGACTGCCTCCAGAAGTTAGATCAGATGGCAAATTGGATTTGGTGCTAGGTCTTTCCCTTTAGGTTTTTACCCCAACAATGTTTTCATTAGTTTCGCTCACTCTCGAAATCAAGCATTTTACAGCAGGTTGGAGCAGCCTGTATCTCAGCACAGGAATAAGGTAGGGAAGAATTCTAAGGATCATTTTGACTGCCTCCAGAAGTTAGATCAGATGGCAAATTGGATTTGGTGCTAGGTCTTTCCCTTTAGGTTTTACCCCAACAATGTTTTCATTAGTTTCGCTCCCCTCTCGAAATCAAGCATTTTACAGCAGGTTGGAGCAGCCTGTATCTCAGCACAGGAATAAGGTAGGGAAGAATTCTAAGGCTCATTTTGACTGCCTCCAGAAGTTAGATCAGATGGCAAATTGGATTTGGTGCTAGGTCTTTCCCCTTTAGGTTTTACCCCAACAATGTTTTCATTAGTTTCGCTCACTCTCGAAATCAAGCATTTTACAGCAGGTTGGAGCAGCCTGTATCTCAGCACAGGAATAAGGTAGGGAAGAATTCTAAGGATCATTTTGACTGCCTCCAGAAGTTAGATCAGATGGCAAATTGGATTTGGTGCTAGGTCTTTCCCTTTAGGTTTTACCCCAACAATGTTTTCATTAGTTTCGCTCACTCTCGAAATCAAGCATTTTACAGCAGGTTGGAGCAGCCTGTATCTCAGCACAGGAATAAGGTAGGGAAGAATTCTAAGGCTCATTTTGACTGCCTCCAGAAGTTAGATCAGATGGCAAATTGGATTTGGTGCTAGGTCTTTCCCTTTAGGTTTTACCCCAACAATGTTTTCATTAGTTTTCGCTCACTCTCGAAATCAAGCATTTTACAGCAGGTTGGAGCAGCCTGTATCTCAGCACAGGAATAAGGTAGGGAAGAATTCTAAGGCTCATTTTGACTGCCTCCAGAAGTTAGATCAGATGGCAAATTGGATTTGGTGCTAGGTCTTTCCCTTTAGGTTTTACCCCAACAATGTTTTCATTAGTTTCGCTCACTCTCGAAATCAAGCATTTTACAGCAGGTTGGAGCAGCCTGTATCTCAGCACAGGAATAAGGTAGGGAAGAATTCTAAGGATCATTTTGACTGCCTCCAGAAGTTAGATCAGATGGCAAATTGGATTTGGTGCTAGGTCTTTCCCTTTAGGTTTTACCCCAACAATGTTTTCATTAGTTTCGCTCACTCTCGAAATCAAGCATTTTACAGCAGGTTGGAGCAGCCTGTATCTCAGCACAGGAATAAGGTAGGGAAGAATTCTAAGGCTCATTTTGACTGCCTCCAGAAGTTAGATCAGATGGCAAATTGGATTTGGTGCTAGGTCTTTCCCTTTAGGTTTTACCCCAACAATGTTTTCATTAGTTTCGCTCACTCTCGAAATCAAGCATTTTACAGCAGGTTGGAGCAGCCTGTATCTCAGCACAGGAATAAGGTAGGGAAGAATTCTAAGGCTCATTTTGACTGCCTCCAGAAGTTAGATCAGATGGCAAATTGGATTTGGTGCTAGGTCTTTTCCCTTTAGGTTTTACCCCAACAATGTTTTCATTAGTTTCGCTCACTCTCGAAATCAAGCATTTTACAGCAGGTTGGAGCAGCCTGTATCTCAGCACAGGAATAAGGTAGGGAAGAATTCTAAGGCTCATTTGACTGCCTCCAGAAGTTAGCTCAGATGGCAAATTGGATTTGGTGCTAGGTCTTTCCCTTTAGGTTTTACCCCAACAATGTTTTCATTAGTTTCGCTCACTCTCGAAATCAAGCATTTTACAGCAGGTTGGAGCAGCCTCTATCTCAGCACAGGAATAAGGTAGGGAAGAATTCTATGGCTCATTTTGACTGCCTCCAGAAGTTAGCTCAGATGGCAAATTGGATTTGGTGCTAGGTCTTTCCCTTTAGGTTTTACCCCAACAATGTTTTCATTAGTTTCGCTCACTCTCGAAATCAAGCATTTTACAGCAGGTTGGAGCAGCCTGTATCTCAGCACAGGAATAAGGTAGGGAAGAATTCTAAGGCTCATTTTGACTGCCTCCAGAAGTTAGCTCAGATGGCAAATTGGATTTGGTGCTAGGTCTTTCCCTTTAGGTTTTACCCCAACAATGTTTTCATTAGTTTCGCTCACTCTCGAAATCAAGCATTTTACAGCAGGTTGGAGCAGCCTGTATCTCAGCACAGGAATAAGGTAGGGGAAGAATTCAAATGCTCATTTTGACTGCCTCCAGAAGTTAGATCAGATGGCAAATTGGATTTGGTGCTAGGTCTTTCCTTTTAGTTTTACCCCCAACAATGTTTTCATTAGTTTCGCTCACTCTCGAAATCAAGCATTTTCAGCAGGTTGGAGCAGCCTGTATCTCAGCACAGGAATAAGGTAGGGAAGAATTCTAAGGCTCATTTTGACTGCCTCCAGAAGTTAGATCAGATGGCAAATTGGATTTGGTGCTAGGTCTTTCCCTTTAGGTTTTACCCCAACAATGTTTTCATTAGTTTCGCTCACTCTCGAAATCAAGCATTTTACAGCAGGTTGGAGCAGCCTGTATCTCAGCACAGGAATAAGGTAGGGAAGAATTCTAAGGCTCATTTTGACTGCCTCCAGAAGTTAGATCAGATGGCAAATTGGATTTGGTGCTAGGTCTTTCCCTTTAGGTTTTACCCCAACAATGTTTTCATTAGTTTCGCTCACTCTCGAAATCAAGCATTTTACAGCAGGTTGGAGCAGCCTGTATCTCAGCACAGGAATAAGGTAGGGAAGAATTCTAAGGATCATTTTGACTGCCTCCAGAAGTTAGATCAGATGGCAAATTGGATTTGGTGCTAGGTCTTTCCCTTTAGGTTTTACCCCAACAATGTTTTCATTAGTTTCGCTCACTCTCGAAATCAAGCATTTTACAGCAGGTTGGAGCAGCCTGTATCTCAGCACAGGAATAAGGTAGGGAAGAATTCTATGGCTCATTTTGACTGCCTCCAGAAGTTAGCTCAGATGGCAAATTGGATTTGGTGCTAGGTCTTTCCCTTTAGGTTTACCCCAACAATGTTTTCATTAGTTTCGCTCACTCTCGAAATCAAGCATTTTACAGCAGGTTGGAGCAGCCTGTATCTCAGCACAGGAATAAGGTAGGGAAGAATTCTAAGGCTCATTTTGACTGCCTCCAGAAGTTAGCTCAGATGGCAAATTGGATTTGGTGCTAGGTTTTACCCCAACAATGTTTTCATTAGTTTCGCTCACTCTCGAAATCAAGCATTTTACAGCAGGTTGGAGCAGCCTGTATCTCAGCACAGGAATAAGGTAGGGAAGAATTCAAATGCTCATTTTGACTGCCTCCAGAAGTTAGATCAGATGGCAAATTGGATTTGGTGCTAGGTCTTTCCTTTTAGGTTTTACCCCAACAATGTTTTCATTAGTTTCGCTCACTCTCGACATCAAGCATTTTACAGCAGGTTGGAGCAGCCTGTATCTCAGCACAGGAATAAGGTAGGGAAGAATTCTAAGGCTCATTTTGACTGCCTCCAGAAGTTAGATCAGATGGCAAATTGGATTTGGTGCTAGGTCTTTCCCTTTAGGTTTTACCCCCAACAATGTTTTCATTAGTTTCGCTCACTCTCGAAATCAAGCATTTTACAGCAGGTTGGAGCAGCCTGTATCTCAGCACAGGAATAAGGTAGGGAAGAATTCTAAGGCTCATTTTGACTGCCTCCAGAAGTTAGATCAGATGGCAAATTGGATTTGGTGCTAGGTCTTTCCCTTTAGGTTTTACCCCAACAATGTTTTCATTAGTTTCGCTCACTCTCGAAATCAAGCATTTTACAGCAGGTTGGAGCAGCCTGTATCTCAGCACAGGAATAAGGTAGGGAAGAATTCTAAGGATCATTTTGACTGCCTCCAGAAGTTAGATCAGATGGCAAATTGGATTTGGTGCTAGGTCTTTCCCCTTTAGGTTTTACCCCCAACAATGTTTTCATTAGTTTCGCTCACTCTCGAAATCAAGCATTTTACAGCAGGTTGGAGCAGCCTGTATCTCAGCACAGGAATAAGGTAGGGAAGAATTCTAAGGATCATTTTGACTGCCTCCAGAAGTTAGATCAGATGGCAAATTGGATTTGGTGCTAGGTCTTTCCCTTTAGGTTTTACCCCAACAATGTTTTCATTAGTTTCGCTCACTCTCGAAATCAAGCATTTTACAGCAGGTTGGAGCAGCCTGTATCTCAGCACAGGAATAAGGTAGGGAAGAATTCTAAGGATCATTTTGACTGCCTCCAGAAGTTAGATCAGATGGCAAATTGGATTTGGTGCTAGGTCTTTCCCTTTAGGTTTTACCCCAACAATGTTTTCATTAGTTTCGCTCACTCTCGAAATCAAGCATTTTACAGCAGGTTGGAGCAGCCTGTATCTCAGCACAGGAATAAGGTAGGGAAGAATTCTAAGGCTCATTTTGACTGCCTCCAGAAGTTAGATCAGATGGCAAATTGGATTTGGTGCTAGGTCTTTCCCTTTAGGTTTTACCCCAACAATGTTTTCATTAGTTTCGCTCACTCTCGAAATCAAGCATTTTACAGCAGGTTGGAGCAGCCTGTATCTCAGCACAGGAATAAGGTAGGGAAGAATTCTAAGGATCATTTTGACTGCCTCCAGAAGTTAGATCAGATGGCAAATTGGATTTGGTGCTAGGTCTTTCCCTTTAGGTTTTACCCCAACAATGTTTTCATTAGTTTCGCTCACTCTCGAAATCAAGCATTTTACAGCAGGTTGGAGCAGCCTGTATCTCAGCACAGGAATAAGGTAGGGAAGAATTCTAAGGATCATTTTGACTGCCTCCAGAAGTTAGATCAGATGGCAAATTGGATTTGGTGCTAGGTCTTTCCCTTTAGGTTTTACCCCAACAATGTTTTCATTAGTTTCGCTCACTCTCGAAATCAAGCATTTTACAGCAGGTTGGAGCAGCCTGTATCTCAGCACAGGAATAAGGTAGGGAAGAATTCTAAGGCTCATTTTGACTGCCTCCAGAAGTTAGATCAGATGGCAAATTGGATTTGGTGCTAGGTCTTTCCCTTTAGGTTTTACCCCAACAATGTTTTCATTAGTTTCGCTCACTCTCGAAATCAAGCATTTTTACAGCAGGTTGGAGCAGCCTGTATCTCAGCACAGGAATAAGGTAGGGAAGAATTCTAAGGCTCATTTTGACTGCCTCCAGAAGTTAGATCAGATGGCAAATTGGATTTGGTGCTAGGTCTTTCCCTTTAGGTTTTACCCCAACAATGTTTTCATTAGTTTCGCTCACTCTCGAAATCAAGCATTTTACAGCAGGTTGGAGCAGCCTGTATCTCAGCACAGGAATAAGGTAGGGAAGAATTCTAAGGCTCATTTTGACTGCCTCCAGAAGTTAGATCAGATGGCAAATTGGATTTGGTGCTAGGTCTTTCCCTTTAGGTTTTACCCCAACAATGTTTTCATTAGTTTCGCTCACTCTCGAAATCAAGCATTTTACAGCAGGTTGGAGCAGCCTGTATCTCAGCACAGGAATAAGGTAGGGAAGAATTCTAAGGCTCATTTTGACTGCCTCCAGAAGTTAGATCAGATGGCAAATTGGATTTGGTGCTAGGTCTTTCCCTTTAGGTTTTACCCCAACAATGTTTTCATTAGTTTCGCTCACTCTCGAAATCAAGCATTTTACAGCAGGTTGGAGCAGCCTGTATCTCAGCACAGGAATAAGGTAGGGAAGAATTCTAAGGCTCATTTTGACTGCCTCCAGAAGTTAGATCAGATGGCAAATTGGATTTGGTGCTAGGTCTTTCCCTTTAGGTTTTACCCCAACAATGTTTTCATTAGTTTCGCTCACTCTCGAAATCAAGCATTTTACAGCAGGTTGGAGCAGCCTGTATCTCAGCACAGGAATAAGGTAGGGAAGAATTCAAATGCTCATTTTGACTGCCTCCAGAAGTTAGATCAGATGGCAAATTGGATTTGGTGCTAGGTCTTTCCCTTTAGGTTTTACCCCAACAATGTTTTCATTAGTTTCGCTCACTCTCGAAATCAAGCATTTTACAGCAGGTTGGAGCAGCCTGTATCTCAGCACAGGAATAAGGTAGGGAAGAATTCTAAGGATCATTTTGACTGCCTCCAGAAGTTAGATCAGATGGCATATTGGATTTGGTGCTAGGTCTTTCCCTTTTGGTTTTACCCCAACAATGTTTTCATTAGTTTCGCTCACTCTCGAAATCAAGCATTTTACAGCAGGTTGGAGCAGCCCTGTATCTCAGCACAGGAATAAGGTAGGGAAGAATTCTAAGGATCATTTTGACTGCCTCCAGAAGTTAGATCAGATGGCAAATTGGATTTGGTGCTAGGTCTTTCCCTTTAGGTTTTACCCCAACAATGTTTTCATTAGTTTCGCTCACTCTCGAAATCAAGCATTTTACAGCAGGTTGGAGCAGCCTGTATCTCAGCACAGGAATAAGGTAGGGAAGAATTCTAAGGCTCATTTTGACTGCCTCCAGAAGTTAGATCAGATGGCAAATTGGATTTGGTGCTAGGTCTTTCCCTTTAGGTTTTACCCCAACAATGTTTTCATTAGTTTCGCTCACTCTCGAAATCAAGCATTTTACAGCAGGTTGGAGCAGCCTGTATCTCAGCACAGGAATAAGGTAGGGAAGAATTCTAAGGCTCATTTTGACTGCCTCCAGAAGTTAGCTCAGATGGCAAATTGGATTTGGTGCTAGGTCTTTCCCTTTAGGTTTTACCCCAACAATGTTTTCATTAGTTTCGCTCACTCTCGAAATCAAGCATTTTACAGCAGGTTGGAGCAGCCTGTATCTCAGCACAGGAATAAGGTAGGGAAGAATTCTAAGGATCATTTTGACTGCCTCCAGAAGTTAGATCAGATGGCAAATTGGATTTGGTGCTAGGTCTTTCCCTTTAGGTTTTACCCCAACAATGTTTTCATTAGTTTCGCTCACTCTCGAAATCAAGCATTTTACAGCAGGTTGGAGCAGCCTGTATCTCAGCACAGGAATAAGGTAGGGAAGAATTCTAAGGATCATTTTGACTGCCTCCAGAAGTTAGATCAGATGGCAAATTGGATTTGGTGCTAGGTCTTTCCCTTTAGGTTTTACCCCAACAATGTTTTCATTAGTTTCGCTCACTCTCGAAATCAAGCATTTTACAGCAGGTTGGAGCAGCCTGTATCTCAGCACAGGAATAAGGTAGGGAAGAATTCTAAGGATCATTTTGACTGCCTCCAGAAGTTAGATCAGATGGCATATTGGATTTGGTGCTAGGTCTTTCCCTTTAGGTTTTACCCCAACAATGTTTTCATTAGTTTCGCTCACTCTCGAAATCAAGCATTTTACAGCAGGTTGGAGCAGCCTGTATCTCAGCACAGGAATAAGGTAGGGAAGAATTCTAAGGCTCATTTTGACTGCCTCCAGAAGTTAGATCAGATGGCAAATTGGATTTGGTGCTAGGTCTTTCCCTTTAGGTTTTACCCCAACAATGTTTTCATTAGTTTCGCTCACTCTCGAAATCAAGCATTTTACAGCAGGTTGGAGAAGCCTGTATCTCAGCACAGGAATAAGGTAGGGAAGAATTCTAAGGCTCATTTTGACTGCCTCCAGAAGTTAGATCAGATGGCAAATTGGATTTGGTGCTAGGTCTTTCCCTTTAGGTTTTACCCCAACAATGTTTTCATTAGTTTCGCTCACTCTCGAAATCAAGCATTTTACAGCAGGTTGGAGCAGCCTGTATCTCAGCACAGGAATAAGGTAGGGAAGAATTCTAAGGATCATTTTGACTGCCTCCAGAAGTTAGATCAGATGGCAAATTGGATTTGGTGCTAGGTCTTTCCCTTTAGGTTTTACCCCAACAATGTTTTCATTAGTTTCGCTCACTCTCGAAATCAAGCATTTTACAGCAGGTTGGAGCAGCCTGTATCTCAGCACAGGAATAAGGTAGGGAAGAATTCTAAGGCTCATTTTGACTGCCTCCAGAAGTTAGATCAGATGGCAAATTGGATTTGGTGCTAGGTCTTTCCCTTTAGGTTTTACCCCAACAATGTTTTCATTAGTTTCGCTCACTCTCGAAATCAAGCATTTTACAGCAGGTTGGAGCAGCCTGTATCTCAGCACAGGAATAAGGTAGGGAAGAATTCTAAGGCTCATTTTGACTGCCTCCAGAAGTTAGATCAGATGGCAAATTGGATTTGGTGCTAGGTCTTTCCCTTTAGGTTTTACCCCAACAATGTTTTCATTAGTTTCGCTCACTCTCGAAATCAAGCATTTTACAGCAGGTTGGAGCAGCCTGTATCTCAGCACAGGAATAAGGTAGGGAAGAATTCTAAGGATCATTTTGACTGCCTCCAGAAGTTAGATCAGATGGCATATTGGATTTGGTGCTAGGTCTTTCCCTTTAGGTTTTACCCCAACAATGTTTTCATTAGTTTCGCTCACTCTCGAAATCAAGCATTTTACAGCAGGTTGGAGCAGCCTGTATCTCAGCACAGGAATAAGGTAGGGAAGAATTCTAAGGATCATTTTGACTGCCTCCAGAAGTTAGATCAGATGGCAAATTGGATTGGTGCTAGGTCTTTCCCTTTAGGTTTTACCCCAGCAATGTTTTCATTAGTTTCGCTCACTCTCGAAATCAAGCATTTTACAGCAGGTTGGAGCAGCCTGTATCTCAGCACAGGAATAAGGTAGGGAAGAATTCTAAGGATCATTTTGACTGCCTCCAGAAGTTAGATCAGATGGCAAATTGGATTTGGTGCTAGGTCTTTCCCTTTAGGTTTTACCCCAACAATGTTTTCATTAGTTTCGCTCACTCTCGAAATCAAGCATTTTACAGCAGGTTGGAGCAGCCTGTATCTCAGCACAGGAATAAGGTAGGGAAGAATTCTAAGGCTCATTTTGACTGCCTCCAGAAGTTAGATCAGATGGCAAATTGGATTTGGTGCTAGGTCTTTCCCTTTAGGTTTTACCCCAACAATGTTTTCATTAGTTTCGCTCACTCTCGAAATCAAGCATTTTACAGCAGGTTGGAGCAGCCTGTATCTCAGCACAGGAATAAGGTAGGGAAGAATTCTAAGGCTCATTTTGACTGCCTCCAGAAGTTAGATCAGATGGCAAATTGGATTTGGTGCTAGGTCTTTCCCTTTAGGTTTTACCCCAACAATGTTTTCATTAGTTTCGCTCACTCTCGAAATCAAGCATTTTACAGCAGGTTGGAGCAGCCTGTATCTCAGCACAGGAATAAGGTAGGGAAGAATTCTAAGGCTCATTTTGACTGCCTCCAGAAGTTAGATCAGATGGCAAATTGGATTTGGTGCTAGGTCTTTCCCTTTAGGTTTTACCCCAACAATGTTTTCATTAGTTTCGCTCACTCTCGAAATCAAGCATTTTACAGCAGGTTGGAGCAGCCTGTATCTCAGCACAGGAATAAGGTAGGGAAGAATTCTAAGGCTCATTTTGACTGCCTCCAGAAGTTAGATCAGATGGCAAATTGGATTTGGTGCTAAGGTCTTTCCCTTTAGGTTTTACCCCAACAATGTTTTCATTAGTTTCGCTCACTCTCGAAATCAAGCATTTTACAGCAGGTTGGAGCAGCCTGTATCTCAGCACAGGAATAAGGTAGGGAAGAATTCTAAGGCTCATTTTGACTGCCTCCAGAAGTTAGATCAGATGGCAAATTGGATTTGGTGCTAGGTCTTTCCCTTTAGGTTTTACCCCAACAATGTTTTCATTAGTTTCGCTCACTCTCGAAATCAAGCATTTTACAGCAGGTTGGAGCAGCCTGTATCTCAGCACAGGAATAAGGTAGGGAAGAATTCTAAGGATCATTTTGACTGCCTCCAGAAGTTAGATCAGATGGCAAATTGGATTTGGTGCTAGGTCTTTCCCTTTAGGTTTTACCCCAACAATGTTTTCATTAGTTTCGCTCACTCTCGAAATCAAGCATTTTACAGCAGGTTGGAGCAGCCTGTATCTCAGCACAGGAATAAGGTAGGGAAGAATTCTAAGGATCATTTTGACTGCCTCCAGAAGTTAGATCAGATGGCATATTGGATTTGGTGCTAGGTCTTTCCCTTTAGGTTTTACCCCAACAATGTTTTCATTAGTTTCGCTCACTCTCGAAATCAAGCATTTTACAGCAGGTTGGAGCAGCCTGTATCTCAGCACAGGAATAAGGTAGGGAAGAATTCTAAGGCTCATTTTGACTGCCTCCAGAAGTTAGATCAGATGGCAAATTGGATTTGGTGCTAGGTCTTTCCCTTTAGGTTTTACCCCAACAATGTTTTCATTAGTTTCGCTCACTCTCGAAATCAAGCATTTTACAGCAGGTTGGAGCAGCCTGTATCTCAGCACAGGAATAAGGTAGGGAAGAATTCTAAGGCTCATTTTGACTGCCTCCAGAAGTTAGATCAGATGGCAAATTGGATTTGGTGCTAGGTCTTTCCCTTTAGGTTTTACCCCAACAATGTTTTCATTAGTTTCGCTCACTCTCGAAATCAAGCATTTTACAGCAGGTTGGAGCAGCCTGTATCTCAGCACAGGAATAAGGTAGGGAAGAATTCTAAGGCTCATTTTGACTGCCTCCAGAAGTTAGATCAGATGGCAAATTGGATTTGGTGCTAGGTCTTTCCCTTTAGGTTTTACCCCAACAATGTTTTCATTAGTTTCGCTCACTCTCGAAATCAAGCATTTTACAGCAGGTTGGAGCAGCCTGTATCTCAGCACAGGAATAAGGTAGGGAAGAATTCTAAGGCTCATTTTGACTGCCTCCAGAAGTTAGATCAGATGGCAAATTGGATTTGGTGCTAGGTCTTTCCCTTTAGGTTTTACCCCAACAATGTTTTCATTAGTTTCGCTCACATCTCGAAATCAAGCATTTTACAGCAGGTTGGAGCAGCCTGTATCTCAGCACAGGAATAAGGTAGGGAAGAATTCTAAGGCTCATTTTGACTGCCTCCAGAAGTTAGATCAGATGGCAAATTGGATTTGGTGCTAGGTCTTTCCCTTTAGGTTTTACCCCAACAATGTTTTCATTAGTTTCGCTCACTCTCGAAATCAAGCATTTTACAGCAGGTTGGAGCAGCCTGTATCTCAGCACAGGAATAAGGTAGGGAAGAATTCTAAGGATCATTTTGACTGCCTCCAGAAGTTAGATCAGATGGCATATTGGATTTGGTGCTAGGTCTTTCCCTTTAGGTTTTACCCCAACAATGTTTTCATTAGTTTCGCTCACTCTCGAAATCAAGCATTTTACAGCAGGTTGGAGCAGCCTGTATCTCAGCACAGGAATAAGGTAGGGAAGAATTCTAAGGCTCATTTTGACTGCCTCCAGAAGTTAGATCAGATGGCAAATTGGATTTGGTGCTAGGTCTTTCCCTTTAGGTTTTACCCCAACAATGTTTTCATTAGTTTCGCTCACTCTCGAAATCAAGCATTTTACAGCAGGTTGGAGCAGCCTGTATCTCAGCACAGGAATAAGGTAGGGAAGAATTCTAAGGCTCATTTTGACTGCCTCCAGAAGTTAGATCAGATGGCAAATTGGATTTGGTGCTAGGTCTTTCCCTTTAGGTTTTACCCCAACAATGTTTTCATTAGTTTCGCTCACTCTCGAAATCAAGCATTTTACAGCAGGTTGGAGCAGCCTGTATCTCAGCACAGGAATAAGGTAGGGAAGAATTCTAAGGCTCATTTTGACTGCCTCCAGAAGTTAGATCAGATGGCAAATTGGATTTGGTGCTAGGTCTTTCCCTTTAGGTTTTACCCCAACAATGTTTTCATTAGTTTCGCTCACTCTCGAAATCAAGCATTTTACAGCAGGTTGGAGCAGCCTGTATCTCAGCACAGGAATAAGGTAGGGAAGAATTCTAAGGCTCATTTTGACTGCCTCCAGAAGTTAGATCAGATGGCAAATTGGATTTGGTGCTAGGTCTTTCCCTTTAGGTTTTACCCCAACAATGTTTTCATTAGTTTCGCTCACTCTCGAAATCAAGCATTTTACAGCAGGTTGGAGCAGCCTGTATCTCAGCACAGGAATAAGGTAGGGAAGAATTCTAAGGCTCATTTTGACTGCCTCCAGAAGTTAGATCAGATGGCAAATTGGATTTGGTGCTAGGTCTTTCCCTTTAGGTTTTACCCCAACAATGTTTTCATTAGTTTCGCTCACTCTCGAAATCAAGCATTTTACAGCAGGTTGGAGCCTGTATCTCAGCACAGGAATAAGGTAGGGAAGAATTCTAAGGCTCATTTTGACTGCCTCCAGAAGTTAGATCAGATGGCAAATTGGATTTGGTGCTAGGTCTTTCCCTTTAGGTTTTACCCCAACAATGTTTTTCATTAGTTTCGCTCACTCTCGAAATCAAGCATTTTACAGCAGGTTGGAGCAGCCTGTATCTCAGCACAGGAATAAGGTAGGGAAGAATTCTAAGGCTCATTTTGACTGCCTCCAGAAGTTAGATCAGATGGCAAATTGGATTTGGTGCTAGGTCTTTCCCTTTAGGTTTTACCCCAACAATGTTTTCATTAGTTTCGCTCACTCTCGAAATCAAGCATTTTACAGCAGGTTGGAGCAGCCTGTATCTCAGCACAGGAATAAGGTAGGGAAGAATTCTAAGGCTCATTTTGACTGCCTCCAGAAGTTAGATCAGATGGCAAATTGGATTTGGTGCTAGGTCTTTCCCTTTAGGTTTTACCCCAACAATGTTTTCATTAGTTTCGCTCACTCTCGAAATCAAGCATTTTACAGCAGGTTGGAGCAGCCTGTATCTCAGCACAGGAATAAGGTAGGGAAGAATTCTAAGGCTCATTTTGACTGCCTCCAGAAGTTAGATCAGATGGCAAATTGGATTTGGTGCTAGGTCTTTCCCTTTAGGTTTTACCCCAACAATGTTTTCATTAGTTTCGCTCACTCTCGAAATCAAGCATTTTACAGCAGGTTGGAGCAGCCTGTATCTCAGCACAGGAATAAGGTAGGGAAGAATTCTAAGGATCATTTTGACTGCCTCCAGAAGTTAGATCAGATGGCAAATTGGATTTGGTGCTAGGTCTTTCCCTTTAGGTTTTACCCCAACAATGTTTTCATTAGTTTCGCTCACTCTCGAAATCAAGCATTTTACAGCAGGTTGGAGCAGCCTGTATCTCAGCACAGGAATAAGGTAGGGAAGAATTCTAGGGGATCATTTTGACTGCCTCCAGAAGTTAGATCAGATGGCAAATTGGATTTGGTGCTAGGTCTTTCCCTTTAGGTTTTACCCCAACAATGTTTTCATTAGTTTCGCTCACTCTCGAAATCAAGCATTTTACAGCAGGTTGGAGCAGCCTGTATCTCAGCACAGGAATAAGGTAGGGAAGAATTCTAAGGCTCATTTTGACTGCCTCCAGAAGTTAGATCAGATGGCAAATTGGATTTGGTGCTAGGTCTTTCCCTTTAGGTTTTACCCCAACAATGTTTTCATTAGTTTCGCTCACTCTCGAAATCAAGCATTTTACAGCAGGTTGGAGCAGCCTGTATCTCAGCACAGGAATAAGGTAGGGAAGAATTCTAAGGCTCATTTTGACTGCCTCCAGAAGTTAGATCAGATGGCAAATTGGATTTGGTGCTAGGTCTTTCCCTTTAGGTTTTACCCCAACAATGTTTTCATTAGTTTCGCTCACTCTCGAAATCAAGCATTTTACAGCAGGTTGGAGCAGCCTGTATCTCAGCACAGGAATAAGGTAGGGAAGAATTCTAAGGCTCATTTTGACTGCCTCCAGAAGTTAGATCAGATGGCAAATTGGGATTTGGTGCTAGGTCTTTCCCTTTAGGTTTTACCCCAACAATGTTTTCATTAGTTTCGCTCACTCTCGAAATCAAGCATTTTACAGCAGGTTGGAGCAGCCTGTATCTCAGCACAGGAATAAGGTAGGGAAGAATTCTAAGGATCATTTTGACTGCCTCCAGAAGTTAGATCAGATGGCAAATTGGATTTGGTGCTAGGTCTTTCCCTTTAGGTTTTACCCCAACAATGTTTTCATTAGTTTCGCTCACTCTCGAAATCAAGCATTTTACAGCAGGTTGGAGCAGCCTGTATCTCAGCACAGGAATAAGGTAGGGAAGAATTCTAAGGATCATTTTGACTGCCTCCAGAAGTTAGATCAGATGGCAAATTGGATTTGGTGCTAGGTCTTTCCCTTTAGGTTTTACCCCAACAATGTTTTCATTAGTTTCGCTCACTCTCGAAATCAAGCATTTTACAGCAGGTTGGAGCAGCCTGTATCTCAGCACAGGAATAAGGTAGGGAAGAATTCTAAGGCTCATTTTGACTGCCTCCAGAAGTTAGATCAGATGGCAAATTGGATTTGGTGCTAGGTCTTTCCCTTTAGGTTTTACCCCAACAATGTTTTCATTAGTTTCGCTCACTCTCGAAATCAAGCATTTTACAGCAGGTTGGAGCAGCCTGTATCTCAGCACAGGAATAAGGTAGGGAAGAATTCTAAGGATCATTTTGACTGCCTCCAGAAGTTAGATCAGATGGCAAATTGGATTTGGTGCTAGGTCTTTCCCTTTAGGTATTACCCCAACAATGTTTTCATTAGTTTCGCTCACTCTCGAAATCAAGCATTTTACAGCAGGTTGGAGCAGCCTGTATCTCAGCACAGGAATAAGGTAGGGAAGAATTCTAAGGCTCATTTTGACTGCCTCCAGAAGTTAGATCAGATGGCAAATTGGATTTGGTGCTAGGTCTTTCCCTTTAGGTTTTACCCCAACAATGTTTTCATTAGTTTCGCTCACTCTCGAAATCAAGCATTTTACAGCAGGTTGGAGCAGCCTGTATCTCAGCACAGGAATAAGGTAGGGAAGAATTCTAAGGCTCATTTTGACTGCCTCCAGAAGTTAGATCAGATGGCAAATTGGATTTGGTGCTAGGTCTTTCCCTTTAGGTTTTACCCCAACAATGTTTTCATTAGTTTCGCTCACTCTCGAAATCAAGCATTTTACAGCAGGTTGGAGAAGCCTGTATCTCAGCACAGGAATAAGGTAGGGAAGAATTCTAAGGCTCATTTTGACTGCCTCCAGAAGTTAGATCAGATGGCAAATTGGATTTGGTGCTAGGTCTTTCCCTTTAGGTTTTACCCCAACAATGTTTTCATTAGTTTCGCTCACTCTCGAAATCAAGCATTTTACAGCAGGTTGGAGCAGCCTGTATCTCAGCACAGGAATAAGGTAGGGAAGAATTCTAAGGATCATTTTGACTGCCTCCAGAAGTTAGATCAGATGGCAAATTGGATTTGGTGCTAGGTCTTTCCCTTTAGGTTTTACCCCAACAATGTTTTCATTAGTTTCGCTCACTCTCGAAATCAAGCATTTTACAGCAGGTTGGAGCAGCCTGTATCTCAGCACAGGAATAAGGTAGGGAAGAATTCTAGGGATCATTTTGACTGCCTCCAGAAGTTAGATCAGATGGCAAATTGGATTTGGTGCTAGGTCTTTCCCTTTAGGTTTTACCCCAACAATGTTTTCATTAGTTTCGCTCACTCTCGAAATCAAGCATTTTACAGCAGGTTGGAGCAGCCTGTATCTCAGCACAGGAATAAGGTAGGGAAGAATTCTAAGGCTCATTTTGACTGCCTCCAGAAGTTAGATCAGATGGCAAATTGGATTTGGTGCTAGGTCTTTCCCTTTAGGTTTTACCCCAACAATGTTTTCATTAGTTTCGCTCACTCTCGAAATCAAGCATTTTACAGCAGGTTGGAGCAGCCTGTATCTCAGCACAGGAATAAGGTAGGGAAGAATTCTAAGGCTCATTTTGACTGCCTCCAGAAGTTAGATCAGATGGCAAATTGGATTTGGTGCTAGGTCTTTCCCTTTAGGTTTTACCCCAACAATGTTTTCATTAGTTTCGCTCACTCTCGAAATCAAGCATTTTACAGCAGGTTGGAGCAGCCTGTATCTCAGCACAGGAATAAGGTAGGGAAGAATTCTAAGGCTCATTTTGACTGCCTCCAGAAGTTAGATCAGATGGCAAATTGGATTTGGTGCTAGGTCTTTCCCTTTAGGTTTTACCCCAACAATGTTTTCATTAGTTTCGCTCACTCTCGAAATCAAGCATTTTACAGCAGGTTGGAGCAGCCTGTATCTCAGCACAGGAATAAGGTAGGGAAGAATTCTAAGGCTCATTTTGACTGCCTCCAGAAGTTAGATCAGATGGCAAATTGGATTTGGTGCTAGGTCTTTCCCTTTAGGTTTTACCCCAACAATGTTTTCATTAGTTTCGCTCACTCTCGAAATCAAGCATTTTACAGCAGGTTGGAGCAGCCTGTATCTCAGCACAGGAATAAGGTAGGGAAGAATTCTAAGGCTCATTTTGACTGCCTCCAGAAGTTAGATCAGATGGCAAATTGGATTTGGTGCTAGGTCTTTCCCTTTAGGTTTTACCCCAACAATGTTTTCATTAGTTTCGCTCACTCTCGAAATCAAGCATTTTACAGCAGGTTGGAGCAGCCTGTATCTCAGCACAGGAATAAGGTAGGGAAGAATTCTAAGGCTCATTTTGACTGCCTCCAGAAGTTAGATCAGATGGCAAATTGGATTTGGTGCTAGGTCTTTCCCTTTAGGTTTTACCCCAACAATGTTTTCATTAGTTTCGCTCACTCTCGAAATCAAGCATTTTACAGCAGGTTGGAGCAGCCTGTATCTCAGCACAGGAATAAGGTAGGGAAGAATTCTAAGGCTCATTTTGACTGCCTCCAGAAGTTAGATCAGATGGCAAATTGGATTTGGTGCTAGGTCTTTCCCTTTAGGTTTTACCCCAACAATGTTTTCATTAGTTTCGCTCACTCTCGAAATCAAGCATTTTACAGCAGGTTGGAGCAGCCTCTATCTCAGCACAGGAATAAGGTAGGGAAGAATTCTAAGGCTCATTTTGACTGCCTCCAGAAGTTAGATCAGATGGCAAATTGGATTTGGTGCTAGGTCTTTCCCTTTAGGTATTACCCCAACAATATTTTCATTAGTTTCGCTCACTCTCGAAATCAAGCATTTTACAGCAGGTTGGAGCAGCCTGTATCTCAGCACAGGAATAAGGTAGGGAAGAATTCTAAGGCTCATTTTGACTGCCTCCAGAAGTTAGATCAGATGGCAAATTGGATTTGGTGCTAGGTCTTTCCCTTTAGGTTTTACCCCCAACAATGTTTTCATTAGTTTCGCTCACTCTCGAAATCAAGCATTTTACAGCAGGTTGGAGCAGCCTGTATCTCAGCACAGGAATAAGGTAGGGAAGAATTCTAAGGCTCATTTTGACTGCCTCCAGAAGTTAGATCAGATGGCAAATTGGATTTGGTGCTAGGTCTTTCCCTTTAGGTTTTACCCCAACAATGTTTTCATTAGTTTCGCTCACTCTCGAAATCAAGCATTTTACAGCAGGTTGGAGCAGCCTGTATCTCAGCACAGGAATAAGGTAGGGAAGAATTCTAAGGCTCATTTTGACTGCCTCCAGAAGTTAGATCAGATGGCAAATTGGATTTGGTGCTAGGTCTTTCCCTTTAGGTTTTACCCCAACAATGTTTTCATTAGTTTCGCTCACTCTCGAAATCAAGCATTTTACAGCAGGTTGGAGCAGCCTGTATCTCAGCACAGGAATAAGGTAGGGAAGAATTCTAAGGATCATTTTGACTGCCTCCAGAAGTTAGATCAGATGGCAAATTGGATTTGGTGCTAGGTCTTTCCCTTTAGGTTTTACCCCAACAATGTTTTCATTAGTTTCGCTCACTCTCGAAATCAAGCATTTTACAGCAGGTTGGAGCAGCCTGTATCTCAGCACAGGAATAAGGTAGGGAAGAATTCTAAGGATCATTTTGACTGCCTCCAGAAGTTAGATCAGATGGCAAATTGGATTTGGTGCTAGGTCTTTCCCTTTAGGTTTTACCCCAACAATGTTTTCATTAGTTTCGCTCACTCTCGAAATCAAGCATTTTACAGCAGGTTGGTGCAGCCTGTATCTCAGCACAGGAATAAGGTAGGGAAGAATTCTAAGGCTCATTTTGACTGCCTCCAGAAGTTAGATCAGATGGCAAATTGGATTTGGTGCTAGGTCTTTCCCTTTAGGTTTTACCCCAACAATGTTTTCATTAGTTTCGCTCACTCTCGAAATCAAGCATTTTACAGCAGGTTGGAGCAGCCTGTATCTCAGCACAGGAATAAGGTAGGGAAGAATTCTAAGGATCATTTTGACTGCCTCCAGAAGTTAGATCAGATGGCAAATTGGATTTGGTGCTAGGTCTTTCCCTTTAGGTTTTACCCCAACAATGTTTTCATTAGTTTCGCTCACTCTCGAAATCAAGCATTTTACAGCAGGTTGGAGCAGCCTGTATCTCAGCACAGGAATAAGGTAGGGAAGAATTCTAGGGATCATTTTGACTGCCTCCAGAAGTTAGATCAGATGGCAAATTGGATTTGGTGCTAGGTCTTTCCCTTTAGGTTTTACCCCAACAATGTTTTCATTAGTTTCGCTCACTCTCGAAATCAAGCATTTTACAGCAGGTTGGAGCAGCCTGTATCTCAGCACAGGAATAAGGTAGGGAAGAATTCTAAGGCTCATTTTGACTGCCTCCAGAAGTTAGATCAGATGGCAAATTGGATTTGGTGCTAGGTCTTTCCCTTTAGGTTTTACCCCAACAATGTTTTCATTAGTTTCGCTCACTCTCGAAATCAAGCATTTTACAGCAGGTTGGAGCAGCCTGTATCTCAGCACAGGAATAAGGTAGGGAAGAATTCTAAGGCTCATTTTGACTGCCTCCAGAAGTTAGATCAGATGGCAAATTGGATTTGGTGCTAGGTCTTTCCCTTTAGGTTTTACCCCAACAATGTTTTCATTAGTTTCGCTCACTCTCGAAATCAAGCATTTTACAGCAGGTTGGAGCAGCCTGTATCTCAGCACAGGAATAAGGTAGGGAAGAATTCTAAGGCTCATTTTGACTGCCTCCAGAAGTTAGATCAGATGGCAAATTGGATTTGGTGCTAGGTCTTTCCCTTTAGGTTTTACCCCAACAATGTTTTCATTAGTTTCGCTCACTCTCGAAATCAAGCATTTTACAGCAGGTTGGAGCAGCCTGTATCTCAGCACAGGAATAAGGTAGGGAAGAATTCTAAGGATCATTTTGACTGCCTCCAGAAGTTAGATCAGATGGCAAATTGGATTTGGTGCTAGGTCTTTCCCTTTAGGTTTTACCCCAACAATGTTTTCATTAGTTTCGCTCACTCTCGAAATCAAGCAT
Source organism: Melanerpes formicivorus (assembly GCF_026170545.1). Taxonomy (NCBI): domain Eukaryota; kingdom Metazoa; phylum Chordata; class Aves; order Piciformes; family Picidae; genus Melanerpes; species Melanerpes formicivorus. Next base: position 111,766 of record NW_027142808.1, read on the forward strand.
TTTACAGCAGGTTGGAGCAGCCTGTATCTCAGCACAGGAATAAGGTAGGGAAGAATTCTAAGGCTCATTTTGACTGCCTCCAGAAGTTAGATCAGATGGCAAATTGGATTTGGTGCTAGGTCTTTCCCTTTAGGTTTTACCCCAACAATGTTTTCATTAGTTTCGCTCACTCTCGAAATCAAGCATTTTACAGCAGGTTGGAGCAGCCTGTATCTCAGCACAGGAATAAGGTAGGGAAGAATTCTAAGGATCATTTTGACTGCCTCCAGAAGTTAGATCAGATGGCAAATTGGATTTGGTGCTAGGTCTTTCCCTTTAGGTTTTACCCCAACAATGTTTTCATTAGTTTCGCTCACTCTCGAAATCAAGCATTTTACAGCAGGTTGGAGCAGCCTGTATCTCAGCACAGGAATAAGGTAGGGAAGAATTCTAAGGCTCATTTTGACTGCCTCCAGAAGTTAGATCAGATGGCAAATTGGATTTGGTGCTAGGTCTTTCCCTTTAGGTTTTACCCCAACAATGTTTTCATTAGTTTCGCTCACTCTCGAAATCAAGCATTTTACAGCAGGTTGGAGCAGCCTGTATCTCAGCACAGGAATAAGGTAGGGAAGAATTCTAAGGCTCATTTTGACTGCCTCCAGAAGTTAGATCAGATGGCAAATTGGATTTGGTGCTAGGTCTTTCCCTTTAGGTTTTACCCCAACAATGTTTTCATTAGTTTCGCTCACTCTCGAAATCAAGCATTTTACAGCAGGTTGGAGCAGCCTGTATCTCAGCACAGGAATAAGGTAGGGAAGAATTCTAAGGCTCATTTTGACTGCCTCCAGAAGTTAGATCAGATGGCAAATTGGATTTGGTGCTAGGTCTTTCCCTTTAGGTTTTACCCCAACAATGTTTTCATTAGTTTCGCTCACTCTCGAAATCAAGCATTTTACAGCAGGTTGGAGCAGCCTGTATCTCAGCACAGGAATAAGGTAGGGAAGAATTCTAAGGCTCATTTTGACTGCCTCCAGAAGTTAGATCAGATGGCAAATTGGATTTGGTGCTAGGTCTTTCCCTTTAGGTATTACCCCAACAATATTTTCATTAGTTTCGCTCACTCTCGAAATCAAGCATTTTACAGCAGGTTGGAGCAGCCTGTATCTCAGCACAGGAATAAGGTAGGGAAGAATTCTAAGGCTCATTTTGACTGCCTCCAGAAGTTAGATCAGATGGCAAATTGGATTTGGTGCTAGGTCTTTCCCTTTAGGTTTTACCCCAACAATGTTTTCATTAGTTTCGCTCACTCTCGAAATCAAGCATTTTACAGCAGGTTGGAGCAGCCTGTATCTCAGCACAGGAATAAGGTAGGGAAGAATTCTAAGGCTCATTTTGACTGCCTCCAGAAGTTAGATCAGATGGCAAATTGGATTTGGTGCTAGGTCTTTCCCTTTAGGTTTTACCCCAACAATGTTTTCATTAGTTTCGCTCACTCTCGAAATCAAGCATTTTACAGCAGGTTGGAGCAGCCTGTATCTCAGCACAGGAATAAGGTAGGGAAGAATTCTAAGGCTCATTTTGACTGCCTCCAGAAGTTAGATCAGATGGCAAATTGGATTTGGTGCTAGGTCTTTCCCTTTAGGTTTTACCCCAACAATGTTTTCATTAGTTTCGCTCACTCTCGAAATCAAGCATTTTACAGCAGGTTGGAGCAGCCTGTATCTCAGCACAGGAATAAGGTAGGGAAGAATTCTAAGGATCATTTTGACTGCCTCCAGAAGTTAGATCAGATGGCATATTGGATTTGGTGCTAGGTCTTTCCCTTTAGGTTTTACCCCAACAATGTTTTCATTAGTTTCGCTCACTCTCGAAATCAAGCATTTTACAGCAGGTTGGAGCAGCCTGTATCTCAGCACAGGAATAAGGTAGGGAAGAATTCTAAGGCTCATTTTGACTGCCTCCAGAAGTTAGATCAGATGGCAAATTGGATTTGGTGCTAGGTCTTTCCCTTTAGGTTTTACCCCAACAATGTTTTCATTAGTTTCGCTCACTCTCGAAATCAAGCATTTTACAGCAGGTTGGAGCAGCCTGTATCTCAGCACAGGAATAAGGTAGGGAAGAATTCTAAGGCTCATTTTGACTGCCTCCAGAAGTTAGATCAGATGGCAAATTGGATTTGGTGCTAGGTCTTTCCCTTTAGGTTTTACCCCAACAATGTTTTCATTAGTTTCGCTCACTCTCGAAATCAAGCATTTTACAGCAGGTTGGAGAAGCCTGTATCTCAGCACAGGAATAAGGTAGGGAAGAATTCTAAGGCTCATTTTGACTGCCTCCAGAAGTTAGATCAGATGGCAAATTGGATTTGGTGCTAGTTCTTTCCCTTTAGGTTTTACCCCAACAATGTTTTCATTAGTTTCGCTCACTCTCGAAATCAAGCATTTTACAGCAGGTTGGAGCAGCCTGTATCTCAGCACAGGAATAAGGTAGGGAAGAATTCTAAGGATCATTTTGACTGCCTCCAGAAGTTAGATCAGATGGCATATTGGATTTGGTGCTAGGTCTTTCCCTTTAGGTTTTACCCCAACAATGTTTTCATTAGTTTCGCTCACTCTCGAAATCAAGCATTTTACAGCAGGTTGGAGCAGCCTGTATCTCAGCACAGGAATAAGGTAGGGAAGAATTCTAAGGCTCATTTTGACTGCCTCCAGAAGTTAGATCAGATGGCAAATTGGATTTGGTGCTAGGTCTTTCCCTTTAGGTTTTACCCCAACAATGTTTTCATTAGTTTCGCTCACTCTCGAAATCAAGCATTTTACAGCAGGTTGGAGCAGCCTGTATCTCAGCACAGGAATAAGGTAGGGAAGAATTCTAAGGCTCATTTTGACTGCCTCCAGAAGTTAGATCAGATGGCAAATTGGATTTGGTGCTAGGTCTTTCCCTTTAGGTTTTACCCCAACAATGTTTTCATTAGTTTCGCTCACTCTCGAAATCAAGCATTTTACAGCAGGTTGGAGCAGCCTGTATCTCAGCACAGGAATAAGGTAGGGAAGAATTCTAAGGCTCATTTTGACTGCCTCCAGAAGTTAGATCAGATGGCAAATTGGATTTGGTGCTAGGTCTTTCCCTTTAGGTTTTACCCCAACAATGTTTTCATTAGTTTCGCTCACTCTCGAAATCAAGCATTTTACAGCAGGTTGGAGCAGCCTGTATCTCAGCACAGGAATAAGGTAGGGAAGAATTCTAAGGCTCATTTTGACTGCCTCCAGAAGTTAGATCAGATGGCAAATTGGATTTGGTGCTAGGTCTTTCCCTTTAGGTTTTACCCCAACAATGTTTTCATTAGTTTCGCTCACTCTCGAAATCAAGCATTTTACAGCAGGTTGGAGCAGCCTGTATCTCAGCACAGGAATAAGGTAGGGAAGAATTCTAAGGCTCATTTTGACTGCCTCCAGAAGTTAGATCAGATGGCAAATTGGATTTGGTGCTAGGTCTTTCCCTTTAGGTTTTACCCCAACAATGTTTTCATTAGTTTCGCTCACTCTCGAAATCAAGCATTTTACAGCAGGTTGGAGCAGCCTGTATCTCAGCACAGGAATAAGGTAGGGAAGAATTCTAAGGCTCATTTTGACTGCCTCCAGAAGTTAGATCAGATGGCAAATTGGATTTGGTGCTAGGTCTTTCCCTTTAGGTTTTACCCCAACAATGTTTTCATTAGTTTCGCTCACTCTCGAAATCAAGCATTTTACAGCAGGTTGGAGCAGCCTGTATCTCAGCACAGGAATAAGGTAGGGAAGAATTCTAAGGCTCATTTTGACTGCCTCCAGAAGTTAGATCAGATGGCAAATTGGATTTGGTGCTAGGTCTTTCCCTTTAGGTTTTACCCCAACAATGTTTTCATTAGTTTCGCTCACTCTCGAAATCAAGCATTTTACAGCAGGTTGGAGCAGCCTGTATCTCAGCACAGGAATAAGGTAGGGAAGAATTCTAAGGATCATTTTGACTGCCTCCAGAAGTTAGATCAGATGGCAAATTGGATTTGGTGCTAGGTCTTTCCCTTTAGGTTTTACCCCAACAATGTTTTCAGTAGTTTCGCTCACTCTCGAAATCAAGCATTTTACAGCAGGTTGGAGCAGCCTGTATCTCAGCACAGGAATAAGGTAGGGAAGAATTCTAGGGATCATTTTGACTGCCTCCAGAAGTTAGATCAGATGGCAAATTGGATTTGGTGCTAGGTCTTTCCCTTTAGGTTTTACCCCAACAATGTTTTCATTGGTGGGATGAATCCCATGACTGGGATGTAGGCATAGATGGATATAAACTCTTTAGGAAGGATAGGCAGGGAAGGAGAGGAGGAGGTGTTGCCCTCTATGTCAATAGCCAGTTGGAATCATTGGAGCTCCAACTGGGGAGGGATGATAAGCTAGTTGAGAGTGTATGGGTCAAAATTAAAGGCAGGACAGGGGAAGAAGATATTACTGTGGGGGTCTCCTACAGGCCACCTGACCAGCAGATCCAAGCAGATGAGGCCCTCCATAGGCAAATAGAAGCAGCTTCCAGGTCACAAGCCCTGGTCCTCATGGGTGATTTCAACCACCCGGACATCTGCTGGAGGGACAACACAGCAAGGCACCAGCAATCCAGGATGTTCCTGGACTGCATAGAAGACAACTTCCTCCTCCAAATGGTGGAGGAACCAACAAGAAATGGTGCTATGCTGGACCTTGTTCTCACCAACAGGGAAGGGCTGGTAAGCAATGTGAGGCTCATAGACGGCCTTGGCTGCAGTGACCATGAAGCAGTTGAATTTAACATCCTCAGGGCAATCAGGAGGAAGTATTCCAAGCTCATGACCCTAGACTTTAGGCATGCAGATTTTGATCGCTTCAGGGATCTGCTAGCCAAAGTGTCCTGGGACAAAGCCCTGGAGGGAAGAGGGACCCAGGACAGCTGGTCAGTATTCAAGGACCACCTCCTCTGTGTCCAGGAGCTCTGTGTACCAACAAACAGAAAAGCAGGTAAGAATGCTAGGAGGCCTGCCTGGATGGGCAAGGAGCTACTGGACACACTATTACTTAAAAGGAAACTCTACAGGAAGTGGAGGGAAGGACAGGTAGAACAGGGGGAATACAAGGAAGCTGCCCGAGCAGCAAGAGTCCTGGTTAGGAAAGCCAAAGCAGAGTTTGAGTTGAATCTAGCCAGGGAGATTAAAGGGAATACTAAGAACTTTTACAGGTATATTAATGGGAAGAAGAAGACTAGGGAAGGTGTGGGCCCCCTCAGAAAGGAAAATGGTGACATGGTCACCTGTGATGAGGAAAAGGCTGAGGTACTTAATAACTTCTTTACCTCAGTCTTCACTGCAAGGGCCTCTAGCCACACTCCTGATGTTATGGAAGTCAAAGCCAGGGACGGGGAGGAAGAACTGCCCATTGTAAGTGCAGATCAGGTTCGTGATCATCTGAAGAACCTGAAAGTGTTCAAGTCCATGGGACCCGACGGGTTACACCCACGGGTACTGAGAGAACTGGCAGATGAGGTTGCTAAACCCCTCTCTATTATATTTCAAAAGTCCTGGCAGTCTGGTGAAGTCCCCACAGACTGGAAAAGGGGAAACATTGCCCCCATCTTCAAAAAGGGCAAGAAGGAGGAACCAGGGAACTACAGGCCAGTCAGTCTCACCTCTGTGCCTGGAAAGATCATGGAACAGATCCTCCTGGAGTCACTACTCGCTCAAAAGAATAGTGAAGAGGTGATTGGGAACAGTCAGCATGGCTTTGCCAAGGGCAAATCCTGCCTGACCAACCTGGTGGCCTTCTATGAGCAGGTGACAAAATTAATAGATGAGGGGCAAGCAACTGATGTCGTTTACCTGGACCTGAGCAAAGCCTTTGACACTGTTCCACACCACATCCTGGTCTCCAAACTGGTGACACATGGGTTTGATTGGTGGACCACTAGATGGATAAGGAACTGGCTTGATGGCCGCACCCAAAGAGTGGCTGTCAATGGCTCCATGTCCCAGTGGAGGCCAGTGACAAGTGGAGTCCCTCAGGGATCAGTCCTGGGACCTGTCTTATTCAACATCTTTGTGGGGGACATGGACAGTGGCATTGAGTGCACCCTCAGCAAGTTTGCTGATGACACCAAGCTGTGTGGTGCAGCAGACACGCTGGAGGGAAGGGAGGCCATCCAGAGGGACCTTGACAGGCTGGAGAGGTGGGCACAGGCCAACCTCATGAAGTTCAATAAGAGCAAGTGCAGGGTCCTGCATCTGGGTCGAGGCAATCCCAGGCACAAATACAGGCTGGGCAGTGACTGGCTGGAGGATAGCCCTGAGGAGAGAGACTTGGGGGTGCTGGTGGACAAAAAGCTCAACATGAGCTCTCAGTGTGCACTTGCAGCCCGCAAAGCCAATCAGATCCTGGGCTGCATCAGGAGAAGTGTGGCTAGCAGGTCAAGGGAGGTGATCCTCCCCCTCTACTCAGCCCTGGTGAGACCCCACCTGGAATACTGTGTCCAGTTCTGGAGCCCCTATTACAAGAGGGATGTGGAGGTGCTGGAACGTGTCCAGAGAAGGGCCACGAGGATGATCAGAGGGCTGGAGCACCTCTCCTATGAGGACAGACTGAAGGAGTTGGGGCTGTTCAGTCTGCAGAAGAGAAGGCTCCGAGGTGACCTAATTGTCGCCTTCCAGTATCTGAAGGGGGCCTACAGGAAGGCTGGGGAAGGACTTCTCAGGATATCAGGTAGTGATAGGACTAGGGGGAATGGAATGAAGCTGGAGGTGGGGAGATTCAGGCTGGATGTGAGGAGAAGGTTCTTCACCATGAGAGTGGTGAAACCCTGGAATGGGTTGTCCAGGGAGGTGGTCGAGGCCCCGTCCCTGGGGGTGTTTAAGAGCAGGCTGGATGAGGCTCTGTCCAGCCTGATCTAGTGTGGGGTGTCCCCTGCCCATGCCAGGGGGGTTGGAACTAGATGATCCTTGTGGTCCCTTCCAACCCTGAATGAAACTATGAAACTATGAAACTATGAAATTAGTTTCGCTCACTCTCGAAATCAAGCATTTTACAGCAGGTTGGAGCAGCCTGTATCTCAGCACAGGAATAAGGTAGGGAAGAATTCTAAGGCTCATTTTGACTGCCTCCAGAAGTTAGATCAGATGGCAAATTGGATTTGGTGCTAGGTCTTTCCCTTTAGGTTTTACCCCAACAATGTTTTCATTAGTTTCGCTCACTCTCGAAATCAAGCATTTTACAGCAGGTTGGAGCAGCCTGTATCTCAGCACAGGAATAAGGTAGGGAAGAATTCTAAGGCTCATTTTGACTGCCTCCAGAAGTTAGATCAGATGGCAAATTGGATTTGGTGCTAGGTCTTTCCCTTTAGGTTTTACCCCAACAATGTTTTCATTAGTTTCGCTCACTCTCGAAATCAAGCATTTTACAGCAGGTTGGAGCAGCCTGTATCTCAGCACAGGAATAAGGTAGGGAAGAATTCTAAGGCTCATTTTGACTGCCTCCAGAAGTTAGATCAGATGGCAAATTGGATTTGGTGCTAGGTCTTTCCCTTTAGGTTTTACCCCAACAATGTTTTCATTAGTTTCGCTCACTCTCGAAATCAAGCATTTTACAGCAGGTTGGAGCAGCCTGTATCTCAGCACAGGAATAAGGTAGGGAAGAATTCTAAGGCTCATTTTGACTGCCTCCAGAAGTTAGATCAGATGGCAAATTGGATTTGGTGCTAGGTCTTTCCCTTTAGGTTTTACCCCAACAATGTTTTCATTAGTTTCGCTCACTCTCGAAATCAAGCATTTTACAGCAGGTTGGAGCAGCCTGTATCTCAGCACAGGAATAAGGTAGGGAAGAATTCTAAGGCTCATTTTGACTGCCTCCAGAAGTTAGATCAGATGGCAAATTGGATTTGGTGCTAGGTCTTTCCCTTTAGGTTTTACCCCAACAATGTTTTCATTAGTTTCGCTCACTCTCGAAATCAAGCATTTTACAGCAGGTTGGAGCAGCCTGTATCTCAGCACAGGAATAAGGTAGGGAAGAATTCTAAGGCTCATTTTGACTGCCTCCAGAAGTTAGATCAGATGGCAAATTGGATTTGGTGCTAGGTCTTTCCCTTTAGGTTTTACCCCAACAATGTTTTCATTAGTTTCGCTCACTCTCGAAATCAAGCATTTTACAGCAGGTTGGAGCAGCCTGTATCTCAGCACAGGAATAAGGTAGGGAAGAATTCTAAGGCTCATTTTGACTGCCTCCAGAAGTTAGATCAGATGGCAAATTGGATTTGGTGCTAGGTCTTTCCCTTTAGGTTTTACCCCAACAATGTTTTCATTAGTTTCGCTCACTCTCGAAATCAAGCATTTTACAGCAGGTTGGAGCAGCCTGTATCTCAGCACAGGAATAAGGTAGGGAAGAATTCTAAGGATCATTTTGACTGCCTCCAGAAGTTAGATCAGATGGCAAATTGGATTTGGTGCTAGGTCTTTCCCTTTAGGTATTACCCCAACAATGTTTTCATTAGTTTCGCTCACTCTCGAAATCAAGCATTTTACAGCAGGTTGGAGCAGCCTGTATCTCAGCACAGGAATAAGGTAGGGAAGAATTCTAAGGCTCATTTTGACTGCCTCCAGAAGTTAGATCAGATGGCAAATTGGATTTGGTGCTAGGTCTTTCCCTTTAGGTTTTACCCCAACAATGTTTTCATTAGTTTCGCTCACTCTCGAAATCAAGCATTTTACAGCAGGTTGGAGCAGCCTGTATCTCAGCACAGGAATAAGGTAGGGAAGAATTCTAAGGATCATTTTGACTGCCTCCAGAAGTTAGATCAGATGGCAAATTGGATTTGGTGCTAGGTCTTTCCCTTTAGGTTTTACCCCAACAATGTTTTCATTAGTTTCGCTCACTCTCGAAATCAAGCATTTTACAGCAGGTTGGAGCAGCCTGTATCTCAGCACAGGAATAAGGTAGGGAAGAATTCTAAGGATCATTTTGACTGCCTCCAGAAGTTAGATCAGATGGCAAATTGGATTTGGTGCTAGGTCTTTCCCTTTAGGTTTTACCCCAACAATGTTTTCATTAGTTTCGCTCACTCTCGAAATCAAGCATTTTACAGCAGGTTGGAGCAGCCTGTATCTCAGCACAGGAATAAGGTAGGGAAGAATTCTAAGGATCATTTTGACTGCCTCCAGAAGTTAGATCAGATGGCAAATTGGATTTGGTGCTAGGTCTTTCCCTTTAGGTTTTACCCCAACAATGTTTTCATTAGTTTCGCTCACTCTCGAAATCAAGCATTTTACAGCAGGTTGGAGCAGCCTGTATCTCAGCACAGGAATAAGGTAGGGAAGAATTCTAAGGCTCATTTTGACTGCCTCCAGAAGTTAGATCAGATGGCAAATTGGATTTGGTGCTAGGTCTTTCCCTTTAGGTTTTACCCCAACAATGTTTTCATTAGTTTCGCTCACTCTCGAAATCAAGCATTTTACAGCAGGTTGGAGCAGCCTGTATCTCAGCACAGGAATAAGGTAGGGAAGAATTCTAAGGCTCATTTTGACTGCCTCCAGAAGTTAGATCAGATGGCAAATTGGATTTGGTGCTAGGTCTTTCCCTTTAGGTTTTACCCCAACAATGTTTTCATTAGTTTCGCTCACTCTCGAAATCAAGCATTTTACAGCAGGTTGGAGCAGCCTGTATCTCAGCACAGGAATAAGGTAGGGAAGAATTCTAAGGCTCATTTTGACTGCCTCCAGAAGTTAGATCAGATGGCAAATTGGATTTGGTGCTAGGTCTTTCCCTTTAGGTTTTACCCCAACAATGTTTTCATTAGTTTCGCTCACTCTCGAAATCAAGCATTTTACAGCAGGTTGGAGCAGCCTGTATCTCAGCACAGGAATAAGGTAGGGAAGAATTCTAAGGCTCATTTTGACTGCCTCCAGAAGTTAGATCAGATGGCAAATTGGATTTGGTGCTAGGTCTTTCCCTTTAGGTTTTACCCCAACAATGTTTTCATTAGTTTCGCTCACTCTCGAAATCAAGCATTTTACAGCAGGTTGGAGCAGCCTGTATCTCAGCACAGGAATAAGGTAGGGAAGAATTCTAAGGATCATTTTGACTGCCTCCAGAAGTTAGATCAGATGGCAAATTGGATTTGGTGCTAGGTCTTTCCCTTTAGGTTTTACCCCAACAATGTTTTCATTAGTTTCGCTCACTCTCGAAATCAAGCATTTTACAGCAGGTTGGAGCAGCCTGTATCTCAGCACAGGAATAAGGTAGGGAAGAATTCTAAGGCTCATTTTGACTGCCTCCAGAAGTTAGATCAGATGGCAAATTGGATTTGGTGCTAGGTCTTTCCCTTTAGGTTTTACCCCAACAATGTTTTCATTAGTTTCGCTCACTCTCGAAATCAAGCATTTTACAGCAGGTTGGAGCAGCCTGTATCTCAGCACAGGAATAAGGTAGGGAAGAATTCTAAGGATCATTTTGACTGCCTCCAGAAGTTAGATCAGATGGCAAATTGGATTTGGTGCTAGGTCTTTCCCTTTAGGTTTTACCCCAACAATGTTTTCATTAGTTTCGCTCACTCTCGAAATCAAGCATTTTACAGCAGGTTGGAGCAGCCTGTATCTCAGCACAGGAATAAGGTAGGGAAGAATTCTAAGGCTCATTTTGACTGCCTCCAGAAGTTAGATCAGATGGCAAATTGGATTTGGTGCTAGGTCTTTCCCTTTAGGTTTTACCCCAACAATGTTTTCATTAGTTTCGCTCACTCTCGAAATCAAGCATTTTACAGCAGGTTGGAGCAGCCTGTATCTCAGCACAGGAATAAGGTAGGGAAGAATTCTAAGGCTCATTTTGACTGCCTCCAGAAGTTAGATCAGATGGCAAATTGGATTTGGTGCTAGGTCTTTCCCTTTAGGTATTACCCCAACAATATTTTCATTAGTTTCGCTCACTCTCGAAATCAAGCATTTTACAGCAGGTTGGAGCAGCCTGTATCTCAGCACAGGAATAAGGTAGGGAAGAATTCTAAGGCTCATTTTGACTGCCTCCAGAAGTTAGATCAGATGGCAAATTGGATTTGGTGCTAGGTCTTTCCCTTTAGGTTTTACCCCAACAATGTTTTCATTAGTTTCGCTCACTCTCGAAATCAAGCATTTTACAGCAGGTTGGAGCAGCCTGTATCTCAGCACAGGAATAAGGTAGGGAAGAATTCTAAGGCTCATTTTGACTGCCTCCAGAAGTTAGATCAGATGGCAAATTGGATTTGGTGCTAGGTCTTTCCCTTTAGGTTTTACCCCAACAATGTTTTCATTAGTTTCGCTCACTCTCGAAATCAAGCATTTTACAGCAGGTTGGAGCAGCCTGTATCTCAGCACAGGAATAAGGTAGGGAAGAATTCTAAGGCTCATTTTGACTGCCTCCAGACGTTAGATCAGATGGCAAATTGGATTTGGTGCTAGGTCTTTCCCTTTAGGTTTTACCCCAACAATGTTTTCATTAGTTTCGCTCACTCTCGAAATCAAGCATTTTACAGCAGGTTGGAGCAGCCTGTATCTCAGCACAGGAATAAGGTAGGGAAGAATTCTAAGGATCATTTTGACTGCCTCCAGAAGTTAGATCAGATGGCAAATTGGATTTGGTGCTAGGTCTTTCCCTTTAGGTTTTACCCCAACAATGTTTTCATTAGTTTCGCTCACTCTCGAAATCAAGCATTTTACAGCAGGTTGGAGCAGCCTGTATCTCAGCACAGGAATAAGGTAGGGAAGAATTCTAAGGCTCATTTTGACTGCCTCCAGAAGTTAGATCAGATGGCAAATTGGATTTGGTGCTAGGTCTTTCCCTTTAGGTTTTACCCCAACAATGTTTTCATTAGTTTCGCTCACTCTCGAAATCAAGCATTTTACAGCAGGTTGGAGCAGCCTGTATCTCAGCACAGGAATAAGGTAGGGAAGAATTCTAAGGCTCATTTTGACTGCCTCCAGAAGTTAGATCAGATGGCAAATTGGATTTGGTGCTAGGTCTTTCCCTTTAGGTTTTACCCCAACAATGTTTTCATTAGTTTCGCTCACTCTCGAAATCAAGCATTTTACAGCAGGTTGGAGCAGCCTGTATCTCAGCACAGGAATAAGGTAGGGAAGAATTCTAGGGATCATTTTGACTGCCTCCAGAAGTTAGATCAGATGGCAAATTGGATTTGGTGCTGGGTCTTTCCCTTTAGGTTTTACCCCAACAATGTTTTCATTAGTTTCGCTCACTCTCGAAATCAAGCATTTTACAGCAGGTTGGAGCAGCCTGTATCTCAGCACAGGAATAAGGTAGGGAAGAATTCTAAGGCTCATTTTGACTGCCTCCAGAAGTTAGATCAGATGGCAAATTGGATTTGGTGCTAGGTCTTTCCCTTTAGGTTTTACCCCAACAATGTTTTCATTAGTTTCGCTCACTCTCGAAATCAAGCATTTTACAGCAGGTTGGAGCAGCCTGTATCTCAGCACAGGAATAAGGTAGGGAAGAATTCTAAGGATCATTTTGACTGCCTCCAGAAGTTAGATCAGATGGCAAATTGGATTTGGTGCTAGGTCTTTCCCTTTAGGTTTTACCCCAACAATGTTTTCATTAGTTTCGCTCACTCTCGAAATCAAGCATTTTACAGCAGGTTGGAGCAGCCTGTATCTCAGCACAGGAATAAGGTAGGGAAGAATTCTAGGGATCATTTTGACTGCCTCCAGAAGTTAGATCAGATGGCAAATTGGATTTGGTGCTAGGTCTTTCCCTTTAGGTTTTACCCCAACAATGTTTTCATTAGTTTCGCTCACTCACGAAATCAAGCATTTTACAGCAGGTCGGAGCAGCCTGTATCTCAGCACAGGAATAAGGTAGGGAAGAATTCTAAGGATCATTTTGACTGCCTCCAGAAGTTAGATCAGATGGCAAATTGGATTTGGTGCTAGGTCTTTCCCTTTAGGTTTTACCCCAACAATGTTTTCATTAGTTTCGCTCACTCTCGAAATCAAGCATTTTACAGCAGGTTGGAGCAGCCTGTATCTCAGCACAGGAATAAGGTAGGGAAGAATTCTAAGGCTCATTTTGACTGCCTCCAGAAGTTAGATCAGATGGCAAATTGGATTTGGTGCTAGGTCTTTCCCTTTAGGTTTTACCCCAACAATGTTTTCATTAGTTTCGCTCACTCTCGAAATCAAGCATTTTACAGCAGGTTGGAGCAGCCTGTATCTCAGCACAGGAATAAGGTAGGGAAGAATTCTAAGGCTCATTTTGACTGCCTCCAGAAGTTAGATCAGATGGCAAATTGGATTTGGTGCTAGGTCTTTCCCTTTAGGTTTTACCCCAACAATGTTTTCATTAGTTTCGCTCACTCTCGAAATCAAGCATTTTACAGCAGGTTGGAGCAGCCTGTATCTCAGCACAGGAATAAGGTAGGGAAGAATTCTAAGGATCATTTTGACTGCCTCCAGAAGTTAGATCAGATGGCAAATTGGATTTGGTGCTAGGTCTTTCCCTTTAGGTTTTACCCCAACAATGTTTTCATTAGTTTCGCTCACTCTCGAAATCAAGCATTTTACAGCAGGTTGGAGCAGCCTGTATCTCAGCACAGGAATAAGGTAGGGAAGAATTCTAAGGCTCATTTTGACTGCCTCCAGAAGTTAGATCAGATGGCAAATTGGATTTGGTGCTAGGTCTTTCCCTTTAGGTTTTACCCCAACAATGTTTTCATTAGTTTCGCTCACTCTCGAAATCAAGCATTTTACAGCAGGTTGGAGCAGCCTGTATCTCAGCACAGGAATAAGGTAGGGAAGAATTCTAAGGCTCATTTTGACTGCCTCCAGAAGTTAGATCAGATGGCAAATTGGATTTGGTGCTAGGTCTTTCCCTTTAGGTTTTACCCCAACAATGTTTTCATTAGTTTCGCTCACTCTCGAAATCAAGCATTTTACAGCAGGTTGGAGCAGCCTGTATCTCAGCACAGGAATAAGGTAGGGAAGAATTCTAAGGATCATTTTGACTGCCTCCAGAAGTTAGATCAGATGGCAAATTGGATTTGGTGCTAGGTCTTTCCCTTTAGGTATTACCCCAACAATGTTTTCATTAGTTTCGCTCACTCTCGAAATCAAGCATTTTACAGCAGGTTGGAGCAGCCTGTATCTCAGCACAGGAATAAGGTAGGGAAGAATTCTAAGGCTCATTTTGACTGCCTCCAGAAGTTAGATCAGATGGCAAATTGGATTTGGTGCTAGGTCTTTCCCTTTAGGTTTTACCCCAACAATGTTTTCATTAGTTTCGCTCACTCTCGAAATCAAGCATTTTACAGCAGGTTGGAGCAGCCTGTATCTCAGCACAGGAATAAGGTAGGGAAGAATTCTAAGGCTCATTTTGACTGCCTCCAGAAGTTAGATCAGATGGCAAATTGGATTTGGTGCTAGGTCTTTCCCTTTAGGTTTTACCCCAACAATGTTTTCATTAGTTTCGCTCACTCTCGAAATCAAGCATTTTACAGCAGGTTGGAGCAGCCTGTATCTCAGCACAGGAATAAGGTAGGGAAGAATTCTAAGGCTCATTTTGACTGCCTCCAGAAGTTAGATCAGATGGCAAATTGGATTTGGTGCTAGGTCTTTCCCTTTAGGTTTTACCCCAACAATGTTTTCATTAGTTTCGCTCACTCTCGAAATCAAGCATTTTACAGCAGGTTGGAGCAGCCTGTATCTCAGCACAGGAATAAGGTAGGGAAGAATTCTAAGGCTCATTTTGACTGCCTCCAGAAGTTAGATCAGATGGCAAATTGGATTTGGTGCTAGGTCTTTCCCTTTAGGTTTTACCCCAACAATGTTTTCATTAGTTTCGCTCACTCTCGAAATCAAGCATTTTACAGCAGGTTGGAGCAGCCTGTATCTCAGCACAGGAATAAGGTAGGGAAGAATTCTAAGGCTCATTTTGACTGCCTCCAGAAGTTAGATCAGATGGCAAATTGGATTTGGTGCTAGGTCTTTCCCTTTAGGTTTTACCCCAACAATGTTTTCATTAGTTTCGCTCACTCTCGAAATCAAGCATTTTACAGCAGGTTGGAGCAGCCTGTATCTCAGCACAGGAATAAGGTAGGGAAGAATTCTAAGGCTCATTTTGACTGCCTCCAGAAGTTAGATCAGATGGCAAATTGGATTTGGTGCTAGGTCTTTCCCTTTAGGTTTTACCCCAACAATGTTTTCATTAGTTTCGCTCACTCTCGAAATCAAGCATTTTACAGCAGGTTGGAGCAGCCTGTATCTCAGCACAGGAATAAGGTAGGGAAGAATTCTAAGGATCATTTTGACTGCCTCCAGAAGTTAGATCAGATGGCAAATTGGATTTGGTGCTAGGTCTTTCCCTTTAGGTTTTACCCCAACAATGTTTTCATTAGTTTCGCTCACTCTCGAAATCAAGCATTTTACAGCAGGTTGGTGCAGCCTGTATCTCAGCACAGGAATAAGGTAGGGAAGAATTCTAAGGCTCATTTTGACTGCCTCCAGAAGTTAGATCAGATGGCAAATTGGATTTGGTGCTAGGTCTTTCCCTTTAGGTTTTACCCCAACAATGTTTTCATTAGTTTCGCTCACTCTCGAAATCAAGCATTTTACAGCAGGTTGGAGCAGCCTGTATCTCAGCACAGGAATAAGGTAGGGAAGAATTCTAAGGATCATTTTGACTGCCTCCAGAAGTTAGATCAGATGGCAAATTGGATTTGGTGCTAGGTCTTTCCCTTTAGGTTTTACCCCAACAATGTTTTCATTAGTTTCGCTCACTCTCGAAATCAAGCATTTTACAGCAGGTTGGAGCAGCCTGTATCTCAGCACAGGAATAAGGTAGGGAAGAATTCTAGGGATCATTTTGACTGCCTCCAGAAGTTAGATCAGATGGCAAATTGGATTTGGTGCTAGGTCTTTCCCTTTAGGTTTTACCCCAACAATGTTTTCATTAGTTTCGCTCACTCTCGAAATCAAGCATTTTACAGCAGGTTGGAGCAGCCTGTATCAGCACAGGAATAAGGTAGGGAAGAATTCTAAGGATCATTTTGACTGCCTCCAGAAGTTAGATCAGATGGCAAATTGGATTTGGTGCTAGGTCTTTCCCTTTAGGTTTTACCCCAACAATGTTTTCATTAGTTTCGCTCACTCTCGAAATCAAGCATTTTACAGCAGGTCGGAGCAGCCTGTATCTCAGCACAGGAATAAGGTAGGGAAGAATTCTAAGGCTCATTTTGACTGCCTCCAGAAGTTAGATCAGATGGCAAATTGGATTTGGTGCTAGGTCTTTCCCTTTAGGTTTTACCCCAACAATGTTTTCATTAGTTTCGCTCACTCTCGAAATCAAGCATTTTACAGCAGGTCGGAGCAGCCTGTATCTCAGCACAGGAATAAGGTAGGGAAGAATTCTAAGGCTCATTTTGACTGCCTCCAGAAGTTAGATCAGATGGCAAATTGGATTTGGTGCTAGGTCTTTCCCTTTAGGTTTTACCCCAACAATGTTTTCATTAGTTTCGCTCACTCTCGAAATCAAGCATTTTACAGCAGGTTAGAGCAGCCTGTATCTCAGCACAGGAATAAGGTAGGGAAGAATTCTAAGGATCATTTTGACTGCCTCCAGAAGTTAGATCAGATGGCAAATTGGATTTGGTGCTAGGTCTTTCCCTTTAGGTTTTACCCCAACAATGTTTTCATTAGTTTCGCTCACTCTCGAAATCAAGCATTTTACAGCAGGTTGGAGCAGCCTGTATCTCAGCACAGGAATAAGGTAGGGAAGAATTCTAAGGCTCATTTTGACTGCCTCCAGAAGTTAGATCAGATGGCAAATTGGATTTGGTGCTAGGTCTTTCCCTTTAGGTTTTACCCCAACAATGTTTTCATTAGTTTCGCTCACTCTCGAAATCAAGCATTTTACAGCAGGTTGGAGCAGCCTGTATCTCAGCACAGGAATAAGGTAGGGAAGAATTCTAAGGCTCATTTTGACTGCCTCCAGAAGTTAGATCAGATGGCAAATTGGATTTGGTGCTAGGTCTTTCCCTTTAGGTTTTACCCCAACAATGTTTTCATTAGTTTCGCTCACTCTCGAAATCAAGCATTTTACAGCAGGTTGGAGCAGCCTGTATCTCAGCACAGGAATAAGGTAGGGAAGAATTCTAAGGCTCATTTTGACTGCCTCCAGAAGTTAGATCAGATGGCAAATTGGATTTGGTGCTAGGTCTTTCCCTTTAGGTTTTACCCCAACAATGTTTTCATTAGTTTCGCTCACTCTCGAAATCAAGCATTTTACAGCAGGTTGGAGCAGCCTGTATCTCAGCACAGGAATAAGGTAGGGAAGAATTCTAAGGCTCATTTTGACTGCCTCCAGAAGTTAGATCAGATGGCAAATTGGATTTGGTGCTAGGTCTTTCCCTTTAGGTTTTACCCCAACAATGTTTTCATTAGTTTCGCTCACTCTCGAAATCAAGCATTTTACAGCAGGTTGGAGCAGCCTGTATCTCAGCACAGGAATAAGGTAGGGAAGAATTCTAAGGCTCATTTTGACTGCCTCCAGAAGTTAGATCAGATGGCAAATTGGATTTGGTGCTAGGTCTTTCCCTTTAGGTTTTACCCCAACAATGTTTTCATTAGTTTCGCTCACTCTCGAAATCAAGCATTTTACAGCAGGTTGGAGCAGCCTGTATCTCAGCACAGGAATAAGGTAGGGAAGAATTCTAAGGATCATTTTGACTGCCTCCAGAAGTTAGATCAGATGGCAAATTGGATTTGGTGCTAGGTCTTTCCCTTTAGGTTTTACCCCAACAATGTTTTCATTAGTTTCGCTCACTCTCGAAATCAAGTATTTACAGCAGGTTGGTGCAGCCTGTATCTCAGCACAGGAATAAAGTAGGGAAGAATTCTAAGGCTCATTTTGACTGCCTCCAGAAGTTAGATCAGATGGCAAATTGGATTTGGTGCTAGGTCTTTCCCTTTAGGTTTTACCCCAACAATGTTTTCATTAGTTTCGCTCACTCTCGAAATCAAGCATTTTACAGCAGGTTGGAGCAGCCTGTATCTCAGCACAGGAATAAGGTAGGGAAGAATTCTAAGGCTCATTTTGACTGCCTCCAGAAGTTAGATCAGATGGCAAATTGGATTTGGTGCTAGGTCTTTCCCTTTAGGTTTTACCCCAACAATGTTTTCATTAGTTTCGCTCACTCTCGAAATCAAGCATTTTACAGCAGGTTGGAGCAGCCTGTATCTCAGCACAGGAATAAGGTAGGGAAGAATTCTAAGGATCATTTTGACTGCCTCCAGAAGTTAGATCAGATGGCAAATTGGATTTGGTGCTAGGTCTTTCCCTTTAGGTTTTACCCCAACAATGTTTTCATTAGTTTCGCTCACTCTCGATATCAAGCATTTTACAGCAGGTTGGAGCAGCCTGTATCTCAGCACAGGAATAAGGTAGGGAAGAATTCTAAGGATCATTTTGACTGCCTCCAGAAGTTAGATCAGATGGCAAATTGGATTTGGTGCTAGGTCTTTCCCTTTAGGTTTTACCCCAACAATGTTTTCATTAGTTTCGCTCACTCTCGAAATCAAGCATTTTACAGCAGGTTGGAGCAGCCTGTATCTCAGCACAGGAATAAGGTAGGGAAGAATTCTAAGGCTCATTTTGACTGCCTCCAGAAGTTAGATCAGATGGCAAATTGGATTTGGTGCTAGGTCTTTCCCTTTAGGTTTTACCCCAACAATGTTTTCATTAGTTTCGCTCACTCTCGAAATCAAGCATTTTACAGCAGGTTGGAGCAGCCTGTATCTCAGCACAGGAATAAGGTAGGGAAGAATTCTAAGGCTCATTTTGACTGCCTCCAGAAGTTAGATCAGATGGCAAATTGGATTTGGTGCTAGGTCTTTCCCTTTAGGTTTTACCCCAACAATGTTTTCATTAGTTTCGCTCACTCTCGAAATCAAGCATTTTACAGCAGGTTGGAGCAGCCTGTATCTCAGCACAGGAATAAGGTAGGGAAGAATTCTAAGGCTCATTTTGACTGCCTCCAGAAGTTAGATCAGATGGCAAATTGGATTTGGTGCTAGGTCTTTCCCTTTAGGTTTTACCCCAACAATGTTTTCATTAGTTTCGCTCACTCTCGAAATCAAGCATTTTACAGCAGGTTGGAGCAGCCTGTATCTCAGCACAGGAATAAGGTAGGGAAGAATTCTAAGGCTCATTTTGACTGCCTCCAGAAGTTAGATCAGATGGCAAATTGGATTTGGTGCTAGGTCTTTCCCTTTAGGTTTTACCCCAACAATGTTTTCATTAGTTTCGCTCACTCTCGAAATCAAGCATTTTACAGCAGGTTGGAGCAGCCTGTATCTCAGCACAGGAATAAGGTAGGGAAGAATTCTAAGGCTCATTTTGACTGCCTCCAGAAGTTAGATCAGATGGCAAATTGGATTTGGTGCTAGGTCTTTCCCTTTAGGTTTTACCCCAACAATGTTTTCATTAGTTTCGCTCACTCTCGAAATCAAGCATTTTACAGCAGGTTGGAGCAGCCTGTATCTCAGCACAGGAATAAGGTAGGGAAGAATTCTAAGGCTCATTTTGACTGCCTCCAGAAGTTAGATCAGATGGCAAATTGGATTTGGTGCTAGGTCTTTCCCTTTAGGTTTTACCCCAACAATGTTTTCATTAGTTTCGCTCACTCTCGAAATCAAGCATTTTACAGCAGGTTGGAGCAGCCTGTATCTCAGCACAGGAATAAGGTAGGGAAGAATTCTAAGGATCATTTTGACTGCCTCCAGAAGTTAGATCAGATGGCAAATTGGATTTGGTGCTAGGTCTTTCCCTTTAGGTTTTACCCCAACAATGTTTTCATTAGTTTCGCTCACTCTCGAAATCAAGCATTTTACAGCAGGTTGGAGCAGCCTGTATCTCAGCACAGGAATAAGGTAGGGAAGAATTCTAAGGCTCATTTTGACTGCCTCCAGAAGTTAGATCAGATGGCAAATTGGATTTGGTGCTAGGTCTTTCCCTTTAGGTTTTACCCCAACAATGTTTTCATTAGTTTCGCTCACTCTCGAAATCAAGCATTTTACAGCAGGTTGGAGCAGCCTGTATCTCAGCACAGGAATAAGGTAGGGAAGAATTCTAAGGCTCATTTTGACTGCCTCCAGAAGTTAGATCAGATGGCAAATTGGATTTGGTGCTAGGTCTTTCCCTTTAGGTTTTACCCCAACAATGTTTTCATTAGTTTCGCTCACTCTCGAAATCAAGCATTTTACAGCAGGTTGGAGCAGCCTGTATCTCAGCACAGGAATAAGGTAGGGAAGAATTCTAAGGCTCATTTTGACTGCCTCCAGAAGTTAGATCAGATGGCAAATTGGATTTGGTGCTAGGTCTTTCCCTTTAGGTTTTACCCCAACAATGTTTTCATTAGTTTCGCTCACTCTCGAAATCAAGCATTTTACAGCAGGTTGGAGCAGCCTGTATCTCAGCAC
Source organism: Melanerpes formicivorus (assembly GCF_026170545.1). Classification (NCBI taxonomy): domain Eukaryota; kingdom Metazoa; phylum Chordata; class Aves; order Piciformes; family Picidae; genus Melanerpes; species Melanerpes formicivorus. The sequence goes on from NW_027142808.1 coordinate 132,233, forward strand.
AGGAATAAGGTAGGGAAGAATTCTAAGGCTCATTTTGACTGCCTCCAGAAGTTAGATCAGATGGCAAATTGGATTTGGTGCTAGGTCTTTCCCTTTAGGTTTTACCCCAACAATGTTTTCATTAGTTTCGCTCACTCTCGAAATCAAGCATTTTACAGCAGGTTGGAGCAGCCTGTATCTCAGCACAGGAATAAGGTAGGGAAGAATTCTAAGGCTCATTTTGACTGCCTCCAGAAGTTAGATCAGATGGCAAATTGGATTTGGTGCTAGGTCTTTCCCTTTAGGTTTTACCCCAACAATGTTTTCATTAGTTTCGCTCACTCTCGAAATCAAGCATTTTACAGCAGGTTGGAGCAGCCTGTATCTCAGCACAGGAATAAGGTAGGGAAGAATTCAAAGGATCATTTTGACTGCCTCCAGAAGTTAGATCAGATGGCAAATTGGATTTGGTGCTAGGTCTTTCCCTTTAGGTATTACCCCAACAATGTTTTCATTAGTTTCGCTCACTCTCGAAATCAAGCATTTTACAGCAGGTTGGAGCAGCCTGTATCTCAGCACAGGAATAAGGTAGGGAAGAATTCTAAGGATCATTTTGACTGCCTCCAGAAGTTAGATCAGATGGCAAATTGGATTTGGTGCTAGGTCTTTCCCTTTAGGTTTTACCCCAACAATGTTTTCATTAGTTTCGCTCACTCTCGAAATCAAGCATTTTACAGCAGGTTGGAGCAGCCTGTATCTCAGCACAGGAATAAGGTAGGGAAGAATTCTAAGGCTCATTTTGACTGCCTCCAGAAGTTAGATCAGATGGCAAATTGGATTTGGTGCTAGGTCTTTCCCTTTAGGTTTTACCCCAACAATGTTTTCATTAGTTTCGCTCACTCTCGAAATCAAGCATTTTACAGCAGGTTGGAGCAGCCTGTATCTCAGCACAGGAATAAGGTAGGGAAGAATTCTAAGGATCATTTTGACTGCCTCCAGAAGTTAGATCAGATGGCAAATTGGATTTGGTGCTAGGTCTTTCCCTTTAGGTTTTACCCCAACAATGTTTTCATTAGTTTCGCTCACTCTCGAAATCAAGCATTTTACAGCAGGTTGGAGCAGCCTGTATCTCAGCACAGGAATAAGGTAGGGAAGAATTCTAAGGATCATTTTGACTGCCTCCAGAAGTTAGATCAGATGGCAAATTGGATTTGGTGCTAGGTCTTTCCCTTTAGGTTTTACCCCAACAATGTTTTCATTAGTTTCGCTCACTCTCGAAATCAAGCATTTTACAGCAGGTTGGAGCAGCCTGTATCTCAGCACAGGAATAAGGTAGGGAAGAATTCTAAGGCTCATTTTGACTGCCTCCAGAAGTTAGATCAGATGGCAAATTGGATTTGGTGCTAGGTCTTTCCCTTTAGGTTTTACCCCAACAATGTTTTCATTAGTTTCGCTCACTCTCGAAATCAAGCATTTTACAGCAGGTTGGAGCAGCCTGTATCTCAGCACAGGAATAAGGTAGGGAAGAATTCTAAGGCTCATTTTGACTGCCTCCAGAAGTTAGATCAGATGGCAAATTGGATTTGGTGCTAGGTCTTTCCCTTTAGGTTTTACCCCAACAATGTTTTCATTAGTTTCGCTCACTCTCGAAATCAAGCATTTTACAGCAGGTTGGAGCAGCCTGTATCTCAGCACAGGAATAAGGTAGGGAAGAATTCTAAGGATCATTTTGACTGCCTCCAGAAGTTAGATCAGATGGCAAATTGGATTTGGTGCTAGGTCTTTCCCTTTAGGTTTTACCCCAACAATGTTTTCATTAGTTTCGCTCACTCTCGATATCAAGCATTTTACAGCAGGTTGGAGCAGCCTGTATCTCAGCACAGGAATAAGGTAGGGAAGAATTCTAAGGATCATTTTGACTGCCTCCAGAAGTTAGATCAGATGGCAAATTGGATTTGGTGCTAGGTCTTTCCCTTTAGGTTTTACCCCAACAATGTTTTCATTAGTTTCGCTCACTCTCGAAATCAAGCATTTTACAGCAGGTTGGAGCAGCCTGTATCTCAGCACAGGAATAAGGTAGGGAAGAATTCTAAGGCTCATTTTGACTGCCTCCAGAAGTTAGATCAGATGGCAAATTGGATTTGGTGCTAGGTCTTTCCCTTTAGGTTTTACCCCAACAATGTTTTCATTAGTTTCGCTCACTCTCGAAATCAAGCATTTTACAGCAGGTTGGAGCAGCCTGTATCTCAGCACAGGAATAAGGTAGGGAAGAATTCTAAGGCTCATTTTGACTGCCTCCAGAAGTTAGATCAGATGGCAAATTGGATTTGGTGCTAGGTCTTTCCCTTTAGGTTTTACCCCAACAATGTTTTCATTAGTTTCGCTCACTCTCGAAATCAAGCATTTTACAGCAGGTTGGAGCAGCCTGTATCTCAGCACAGGAATAAGGTAGGGAAGAATTCTAAGGATCATTTTGACTGCCTCCAGAAGTTAGATCAGATGGCAAATTGGATTTGGTGCTAGGTCTTTCCCTTTAGGTTTTACCCCAACAATGTTTTCATTAGTTTCGCTCACTCTCGAAATCAAGCATTTTACAGCAGGTTGGAGCAGCCTGTATCTCAGCACAGGAATAAGGTAGGGAAGAATTCTAAGGATCATTTTGACTGCCTCCAGAAGTTAGATCAGATGGCAAATTGGATTTGGTGCTAGGTCTTTCCCTTTAGGTTTTACCCCAACAATGTTTTCATTAGTTTCGCTCACTCTCGAAATCAAGCATTTTACAGCAGGTTGGAGCAGCCTGTATCTCAGCACAGGAATAAGGTAGGGAAGAATTCTAAGGCTCATTTTGACTGCCTCCAGAAGTTAGATCAGATGGCAAATTGGATTTGGTGCTAGGTCTTTCCCTTTAGGTTTTACCCCAACAATGTTTTCATTAGTTTCGCTCACTCTCGAAATCAAGCATTTTACAGCAGGTTGGAGCAGCCTGTATCTCAGCACAGGAATAAGGTAGGGAAGAATTCTAAGGCTCATTTTGACTGCCTCCAGAAGTTAGATCAGATGGCAAATTGGATTTGGTGCTAGGTCTTTCCCTTTAGGTTTTACCCCAACAATGTTTTCATTAGTTTCGCTCACTCTCGAAATCAAGCATTTTACAGCAGGTTGGAGCAGCCTGTATCTCAGCACAGGAATAAGGTAGGGAAGAATTCTAAGGCTCATTTTGACTGCCTCCAGAAGTTAGATCAGATGGCAAATTGGATTTGGTGCTAGGTCTTTCCCTTTAGGTTTTACCCCAACAATGTTTTCATTAGTTTCGCTCACTCTCGAAATCAAGCATTTTACAGCAGGTTGGAGCAGCCTGTATCTCAGCACAGGAATAAGGTAGGGAAGAATTCTAAGGCTCATTTTGACTGCCTCCAGAAGTTAGATCAGATGGCAAATTGGATTTGGTGCTAGGTCTTTCCCTTTAGGTTTTACCCCAACAATGTTTTCATTAGTTTCGCTCACTCTCGAAATCAAGCATTTTACAGCAGGTTGGAGCAGCCTGTATCTCAGCACAGGAATAAGGTAGGGAAGAATTCTAAGGATCATTTTGACTGCCTCCAGAAGTTAGATCAGATGGCAAATTGGATTTGGTGCTAGGTCTTTCCCTTTAGGTATTACCCCAACAATGTTTTCATTAGTTTCGCTCACTCTCGAAATCAAGCATTTTACAGCAGGTTGGAGCAGCCTGTATCTCAGCACAGGAATAAGGTAGGGAAGAATTCTAAGGATCATTTTGACTGCCTCCAGAAGTTAGATCAGATGGCAAATTGGATTTGGTGCTAGGTCTTTCCCTTTAGGTTTTACCCCAACAATGTTTTCATTAGTTTCGCTCACTCTCGAAATCAAGCATTTTACAGCAGGTTGGAGCAGCCTGTATCTCAGCACAGGAATAAGGTAGGGAAGAATTCTAAGGATCATTTTGACTGCCTCCAGAAGTTAGATCAGATGGCAAATTGGATTTGGTGCTAGGTCTTTCCCTTTAGGTTTTACCCCAACAATGTTTTCATTAGTTTCGCTCACTCTCGAAATCAAGCATTTTACAGCAGGTTGGAGCAGCCTGTATCTCAGCACAGGAATAAGGTAGGGAAGAATTCTAAGGATCATTTTGACTGCCTCCAGAAGTTAGATCAGATGGCAAATTGGATTTGGTGCTAGGTCTTTCCCTTTAGGTTTTACCCCAACAATGTTTTCATTAGTTTCGCTCACTCTCGAAATCAAGCATTTTACAGCAGGTTGGAGCAGCCTGTATCTCAGCACAGGAATAAGGTAGGGAAGAATTCTAAGGCTCATTTTGACTGCCTCCAGAAGTTAGATCAGATGGCAAATTGGATTTGGTGCTAGGTCTTTCCCTTTAGGTTTTACCCCAACAATGTTTTCATTAGTTTCGCTCACTCTCGAAATCAAGCATTTTACAGCAGGTTGGAGCAGCCTGTATCTCAGCACAGGAATAAGGTAGGGAAGAATTCTAGGGATCATTTTGACTGCCTCCAGAAGTTAGATCAGATGGCAAATTGGATTTGGTGCTAGGTCTTTCCCTTTAGGTTTTACCCCAACAATGTTTTCATTAGTTTCGCTCACTCTCGAAATCAAGCATTTTACAGCAGGTTGGAGCAGCCTGTATCTCAGCACAGGAATAAGGTAGGGAAGAATTCTAAGGCTCATTTTGACTGCCTCCAGAAGTTAGATCAGATGGCAAATTGGATTTGGTGCTAGGTCTTTCCCTTTAGGTTTTACCCCAACAATGTTTTCATTAGTTTCGCTCACTCTCGAAATCAAGCATTTTACAGCAGGTTGGAGCAGCCTGTATCTCAGCACAGGAATAAGGTAGGGAAGAATTCTAAGGCTCATTTTGACTGCCTCCAGAAGTTAGATCAGATGGCAAATTGGATTTGGTGCTAGGTCTTTCCCTTTAGGTTTTACCCCAACAATGTTTTCATTAGTTTCGCTCACTCTCGAAATCAAGCATTTTACAGCAGGTTGGAGCAGCCTGTATCTCAGCACAGGAATAAGGTAGGGAAGAATTCTAAGGCTCATTTTGACTGCCTCCAGAAGTTAGATCAGATGGCAAATTGGATTTGGTGCTAGGTCTTTCCCTTTAGGTTTTACCCCAACAATGTTTTCATTAGTTTCGCTCACTCTCGAAATCAAGCATTTTACAGCAGGTTGGAGCAGCCTGTATCTCAGCACAGGAATAAGGTAGGGAAGAATTCTAAGGCTCATTTTGACTGCCTCCAGAAGTTAGATCAGATGGCAAATTGGATTTGGTGCTAGGTCTTTCCCTTTAGGTTTTACCCCAACAATGTTTTCATTAGTTTCGCTCACTCTCGAAATCAAGCATTTTACAGCAGGTTGGAGCAGCCTGTATCTCAGCACAGGAATAAGGTAGGGAAGAATTCTAAGGCTCATTTTGACTGCCTCCAGAAGTTAGATCAGATGGCAAATTGGATTTGGTGCTAGGTCTTTCCCTTTAGGTTTTACCCCAACAATGTTTTCATTAGTTTCGCTCACTCTCGAAAGCAAGCATTTTACAGCAGGTTGGAGCAGCCTGTATCTCAGCACAGGAATAAGGTAGGGAAGAATTCTAAGGATCATTTTGACTGCCTCCAGAAGTTAGATCAGATGGCAAATTGGATTTGGTGCTAGGTCTTTCCCTTTAGGTTTTACCCCAACAATGTTTTCATTAGTTTCGCTCACTCTCGAAATCAAGCATTTTACAGCAGGTTGGAGCAGCCTGTATCTCAGCACAGGAATAAGGTAGGGAAGAATTCTAAGGCTCATTTTGACTGCCTCCAGAAGTTAGATCAGATGGCAAATTGGATTTTGTGCTAGGTCTTTCCCTTTAGGTTTTACCCCAACAATGTTTTCATTAGTTTCGCTCACTCTCGAAATCAAGCATTTTACAGCAGGTTGGTGCAGCCTGTATCTCAGCACAGGAATAAGGTAGGGAAGAATTCTAAGGCTCATTTTGACTGCCTCCAGAAGTTAGATCAGATGGCAAATTGGATTTGGTGCTAGGTCTTTCCCTTTAGGTTTTACCCCAACAATGTTTTCATTAGTTTCGCTCACTCTCGAAATCAAGCATTTTACAGCAGGTTGGTGCAGCCTGTATCTCAGCACAGGAATAAGGTAGGGAAGAATTCTAAGGCTCATTTTGACTGCCTCCAGAAGTTAGATCAGATGGCAAATTGGATTTGGTGCTAGGTCTTTCCCTTTAGGTTTTACCCCAACAATATTTTCATTAGTTTCGCTCACTCTCGAAATCAAGCATTTTACAGCAGGTTGGAGCAGCCTGTATCTCAGCACAGGAATAAGGTAGGGAAGAATTCTAAGGCTCATTTTGACTGCCTCCAGAAGTTAGATCAGATGGCAAATTGGATTTGGTGCTAGGTCTTTCCCTTTAGGTTTTACCCCAACAATGTTTTCATTAGTTTCGCTCACTCTCGAAATCAAGCATTTTACAGCAGGTTGGAGCAGCCTGTATCTCAGCACAGGAATAAGGTAGGGAAGAATTCTAAGGATCATTTTGACTGCCTCCAGAAGTTAGATCAGATGGCAAATTGGATTTGGTGCTAGGTCTTTCCCTTTAGGTTTTACCCCAACAATGTTTTCATTAGTTTCGCTCACTCTCGAAATCAAGCATTTTACAGCAGGTTGGAGCAGCCTGTATCTCAGCACAGGAATAAGGTAGGGGAAGAATTCTAAGGCTCATTTTGACTGCCCTCCAGAAGTTAGATCAGATGGCAAATTGGATTTGGTGCTAGGTCTTTCCCTTTAGGTTTTACCCCAACAATGTTTTCATTAGTTTCGCTCACTCTCGAAATCAAGCATTTTACAGCAGGTTGGAGCAGCCTGTATCTCAGCACAGGAATAAGGTAGGGAAGAATTCTAAGGCTCATTTTGACTGCCTCCAGAAGTTAGATCAGATGGCAAATTGGATTTGGTGCTAGGTCTTTCCCTTTAGGTTTTACCCCAACAATGTTTTCATTAGTTTCGCTCACTCTCGAAATCAAGCATTTTACAGCAGGTTGGAGCAGCCCTGTATCTCAGCACAGGAATAAGGTAGGGAAGAATTCTAAGGCTCATTTTGACTGCCTCCAGAAGTTAGATCAGATGGCAAATTGGATTTGGTGCTAGGTCTTTCCCTTTAGGTTTTACCCCAACAATGTTTTCATTAGTTTCGCTCACTCTCGAAATCAAGCATTTTACAGCAGGTTGGAGCAGCCTGTATCTCAGCACAGGAATAAGGTAGGAAGAATTCTAAGGATCATTTTGACTGCCTCCAGAAGTTAGATCAGATGGCAAATTGGATTTGGTGCTAGGTCTTTCCCTTTAGGTATTACCCCAACAATGTTTTCATTAGTTTCGCTCACTCTCGAAATCAAGCATTTTACAGCAGGTTGGAGCAGCCTGTATCTCAGCACAGGAATAAGGTAGGGAAGAATTCTAAGGATCATTTTGACTGCCTCCAGAAGTTAGATCAGATGGCAAATTGGATTTGGTGCTAGGTCTTTCCCTTTAGGTTTTACCCCCAACAATGTTTTCATTAGTTTCGCTCACTCTCGAAATCAAGCATTTTACAGCAGGTTGGAGCAGCCTGTATCTCAGCACAGGAATAAGGTAGGGAAGAATTCTAAGGCTCATTTTTGACTGCCTCCAGAAGTTAGATCAGATGGCAAATTGGATTTGGTGCTAGGTCTTTCCCTTTAGGTTTTACCCCAACAATGTTTTCATTAGTTTCGCTCACTCTCGAAATCAAGCATTTTACAGCAGGTTGGAGCAGCCTGTATCTCAGCACAGGAATAAGGTAGGGAAGAATTCTAAGGCTCATTTTGACTGCCTCCAGAAGTTAGATCAGATGGCAAATTGGATTTGGTGCTAGGTCTTTCCCTTTAGGTTTTACCCCAACAATGTTTTCATTAGTTTCGCTCACTCTCGAAATCAAGCATTTTACAGCAGGTTGGAGCAGCCTGTATCTCAGCACAGGAATAAGGTAGGGAAGAATTCTAAGGATCATTTTGACTGCCTCCAGAAGTTAGATCAGATGGCAAATTGGATTTGGTGCTAGGTCTTTCCCTTTAGGTATTACCCCAACAATGTTTTCATTAGTTTCGCTCACTCTCTCGAAATCAAGCATTTTACAGCAGGTTGGAGCAGCCTGTATCTCAGCACAGGAATAAGGTAGGGAAGAATTCTAAGGCTCATTTTGACTGCCTCCAGAAGTTAGATCAGATGGCAAATTGGATTTGGTGCTAGGTCTTTCCCTTTAGGTTTTACCCCAACAATGTTTTCATTAGTTTCGCTCACTCTCGAAATCAAGCATTTTACAGCAGGTTGGAGCAGCCTGTATCTCAGCACAGGAATAAGGTAGGGAAGAATTCTAAGGCTCATTTTGACTGCCTCCAGAAGTTAGATCAGATGGCAAATTGGATTTGGTGCTAGGTCTTTCCCTTTAGGTTTTACCCCAACAATGTTTTCATTAGTTTCGCTCACTCTCGAAATCAAGCATTTTACAGCAGGTTGGAGCAGCCTGTATCTCAGCACAGGAATAAGGTAGGGAAGAATTCTAGGGATCATTTTGACTGCCTCCAGAAGTTAGATCAGATGGCAAATTGGATTTGGTGCTAGGTCTTTCCCTTTAGGTTTTACCCCAACAATGTTTTCATTAGTTTCGCTCACTCTCGAAATCAAGCATTTTACAGCAGGTTGGAGCAGCCTGTATCTCAGCACAGGAATAAGGTAGGGAAGAATTCTAAGGCTCATTTTGACTGCCTCCAGAAGTTAGATCAGATGGCAAATTGGATTTGGTGCTAGGTCTTTCCCTTTAGGTTTTACCCCAACAATGTTTTCATTAGTTTCGCTCACTCTCGAAATCAAGCATTTTACAGCAGGTTGGAGCAGCCTGTATCTCAGCACAGGAATAAGGTAGGGAAGAATTCTAAGGCTCATTTTGACTGCCTCCAGAAGTTAGATCAGATGGCAAATTGGATTTGGTGCTAGGTCTTTCCCTTTAGGTTTTACCCCAACAATGTTTTCATTAGTTTCGCTCACTCTCGAAATCAAGCATTTTACAGCAGGTTGGAGCAGCCTGTATCTCAGCACAGGAATAAGGTAGGGAAGAATTCTAAGGATCATTTTGACTGCCTCCAGAAGTTAGATCAGATGGCAAATTGGATTTGGTGCTAGGTCTTTCCCTTTAGGTTTTACCCCAACAATGTTTTCATTAGTTTCGCTCACTCTCGAAATCAAGCATTTTACAGCAGGTTGGAGCAGCCCTGTATCTCAGCACAGGAATAAGGTAGGGAAGAATTCTAAGGATCATTTTGACTGCCTCCAGAAGTTAGATCAGATGGCAAATTGGATTTGGTGCTAGGTCTTTCCCTTTAGGTTTTACCCCAACAATGTTTTCATTAGTTTCGCTCACTCTCGAAATCAAGCATTTTACAGCAGGTTGGTGCAGCCTGTATCTCAGCACAGGAATAAGGTAGGGAAGAATTCTAAGGCTCATTTTGACTGCCTCCAGAAGTTAGATCAGATGGCAAATTGGATTTGGTGCTAGGTCTTTCCCTTTAGGTTTTACCCCAACAATGTTTTCATTAGTTTCGCTCACTCTCGAAATCAAGCATTTTACAGCAGGTTGGAGCAGCCTGTATCTCAGCACAGGAATAAGGTAGGGAAGAATTCTAAGGCTCATTTTGACTGCCCTCCAGAAGTTAGATCAGATGGCAAATTGGATTTGGTGCTAGGTCTTTCCCTTTAGGTTTTTACCCCAACAATGTTTTCATTAGTTTCGCTCACTCTCGAAATCAAGCATTTTACAGCAGGTTGGAGCAGCCTGTATCTCAGCACAGGAATAAGGTAGGGAAGAATTCTAAGGATCATTTTGACTGCCTCCAGAAGTTAGATCAGATGGCAAATTGGATTTGGTGCTCGGTCTTTCCCTTTAGGTTTTACCCCAACAATGTTTTCATTAGTTTCGCTCACTCTCGAAATCAAGCATTTTACAGCAGGTTGGAGCAGCCTGTATCTCAGCACAGGAATAAGGTAGGGAAGAATTCTAAGGCTCATTTTGACTGCCTCCAGAAGTTAGATCAGATGGCAAATTGGATTTGGTGCTAGGTCTTTCCCTTTAGGTTTTACCCCAACAATGTTTTCATTAGTTTCGCTCACTCTCGAAATCAAGCATTTTACAGCAGGTTGGAGCAGCCTGTATCTCAGCACAGGAATAAGGTAGGGAAGAATTCTAAGGATCATTTTGACTGCCTCCAGAAGTTAGATCAGATGGCAAATTGGATTTGGTGCTAGGTCTTTCCCTTTAGGTTTTACCCCAACAATGTTTTCATTAGTTTCGCTCACTCTCGAAATCAAGCATTTTACAGCAGGTTGGAGCAGCCTGTATCTCAGCACAGGAATAAGGTAGGGAAGAATTCTAAGGCTCATTTTTGACTGCCTCCAGAAGTTAGATCAGATGGCAAATTGGATTTGGTGCTAGGTCTTTCCCTTTAGGTTTTACCCCAACAATGTTTTCATTAGTTTCGCTCACTCTCGAAATCAAGCATTTTACAGCAGGTTGGAGCAGCCTGTATCTCAGCACAGGAATAAGGTAGGGAAGAATTCTAAGGCTCATTTTGACTGCCTCCAGAAGTTAGATCAGATGGCAAATTGGATTTGGTGCTAGGTCTTTCCCTTTAGGTTTTACCCCAACAATGTTTTCATTAGTTTCGCTCACTCTCGAAAGCAAGCATTTTACAGCAGGTTGGAGCAGCCTGTTATCTCAGCACAGGAATAAGGTAGGGAAGAATTCTAAGGATCATTTTGACTGCCTCCAGAAGTTAGATCAGATGGCAAATTGGATTTGGTGCTAGGTCTTTCCCTTTAGGTTTTACCCCAACAATGTTTTCATTAGTTTCGCTCACTCTCGAAATCAAGCATTTTACAGCAGGTTGGAGCAGCCTGTATCTCAGCACAGGAATAAGGTAGGGAAGAATTCTAAGGATCATTTTGACTGCCTCCAGAAGTTAGATCAGATGGCAAATTGGATTTGGTGCTAGGTCTTTCCCTTTAGGTTTTACCCCAACAATGTTTTCATTAGTTTCGCTCACTCTCGAAATCAAGCATTTTACAGCAGGTTGGTGCAGCCTGTATCTCAGCACAGGAATAAGGTAGGGAAGAATTCTAAGGCTCATTTTGACTGCCTCCAGAAGTTAGATCAGATGGCAAATTGGATTTGGTGCTAGGTCTTTCCCTTTAGGTTTTACCCCAACAATGTTTTCATTAGTTTCGCTCACTCTCGAAATCAAGCATTTTACAGCAGGTTGGAGCAGCCTGTATCTCAGCACAGGAATAAGGTAGGGAAGAATTCTAAGGATCATTTTGACTGCCTCCAGAAGTTAGATCAGATGGCAAATTGGATTTGGTGCTAGGTCTTTCCCTTTAGGTTTTACCCCAACAATGTTTTCATTAGTTTCGCTCACTCTCGAAATCAAGCATTTTACAGCAGGTTGGAGCAGCCTGTATCTCAGCACAGGAATAAGGTAGGGAAGAATTCTAAGGCTCATTTTGACTGCCTCCAGAAGTTAGATCAGATGGCAAATTGGATTTGGTGCTAGGTCTTTCCCTTTAGGTTTTAACCCCAACAATGTTTTCATTAGTTTCGCTCACTCTCGAAATCAAGCATTTTACAGCAGGTTGGAGCAGCCTGTATCTCAGCACAGGAATAAGGTAGGGAAGAATTCTAAGGCTCATTTTGACTGCCTCCAGAAGTTAGATCAGATGGCAAATTGGATTTGGTGCTAGGGTCTTTCCCTTTAGGTTTTACCCCAACAATGTTTTCATTAGTTTCGCTCACTCTCGAAATCAAGCATTTTACAGCAGGTTGGAGCAGCCTGTATCTCAGCACAGGAATAAGGTAGGGAAGAATTCTAAGGATCATTTTGACTGCCTCCAGAAGTTAGATCAGATGGCAAATTGGATTTGGTGCTAGGTCTTTCCCTTTAGGTTTTACCCCAACAATGTTTTTCATTAGTTTCGCTCACTCTCGAAATCAAGCATTTTACAGCAGGTTGGAGCAGCCTGTATCTCAGCACAGGAATAAGGTAGGGAAGAATTCTAAGGATCATTTTGACTGCCTCCAGAAGTTAGATCAGATGGCAAATTGGATTTGGTGCTAGGTCTTTCCCTTTAGGTTTTACCCCAACAATGTTTTCATTAGTTTCGCTCACTCTCGAAATCAAGCATTTTACAGCAGGTTGGTGCAGCCTGTATCTCAGCACAGGAATAAGGTAGGGAAGAATTCTAAGGCTCATTTTGACTGCCTCCAGAAGTTAGATCAGATGGCAAATTGGATTTGGTGCTAGGTCTTTCCCTTTAGGTTTTACCCCAACAATGTTTTCATTAGTTTCGCTCACTCTCGAAATCAAGCATTTTACAGCAGGTTGGTGCAGCCTGTATCTCAGCACAGGAATAAGGTAGGGAAGAATTCTAAGGCTCATTTTGACTGCCTCCAGAAGTTAGATCAGATGGCAAATTGGATTTGGTGCTAGGTCTTTCCCTTTAGGTTTTACCCCAACAATGTTTTCATTAGTTTCGCTCACTCTCGAAATCAAGCATTTTACAGCAGGTTGGAGCAGCCTGTATCTCAGCACAGGAATAAGGTAGGGAAGAATTCTAAGGATCATTTTGACTGCCTCCAGAAGTTAGATCAGATGGCAAATTGGATTTGGTGCTAGGTCTTTCCCTTTAGGTTTTAACCCCAACAATGTTTTCATTAGTTTCGCTCACTCTCGAAATCAAGCATTTTACAGCAGGTTGGAGCAGCCTGTATCTCAGCACAGGAATAAGGTAGGGAAGAATTCTAAGGCTCATTTTGACTGCCTCCAGAAGTTAGATCAGATGGCAAATTGGATTTGGTGCTAGGTCTTTCCCTTTAGGTTTTACCCCAACAATGTTTTCATTAGTTTCGCTCACTCTCGAAATCAAGCATTTTACAGCAGGTTGGAGCAGCCTGTATCTCAGCACAGGAATAAGGTAGGGAAGAATTCTAAGGATCATTTTGACTGCCTCCAGAAGTTAGATCAGATGGCAAATTGGATTTGGTGCTAGGTCTTTCCCTTTAGGTTTTACCCCAACAATGTTTTCATTAGTTTCGCTCACTCTCGAAATCAAGCATTTTACAGCAGGTTGGAGCAGCCTGTATCTCAGCACAGGAATAAGGTAGGGAAGAATTCTAAGGCTCATTTTGACTGCCTCCAGAAGTTAGATCAGATGGCAAATTGGATTTGGTGCTAGGTCTTTCCCTTTAGGTTTTACCCCAACAATGTTTTCATTAGTTTCGCTCACTCTCGAAATCAAGCATTTTACAGCAGGTTGGAGCAGCCTGTATCTCAGCACAGGAATAAGGTAGGGAAGAATTCTAAGGCTCATTTTGACTGCCTCCAGAAGTTAGATCAGATGGCAAATTGGATTTGGTGCTAGGTCTTTCCCTTTAGGTTTTACCCCAACAATGTTTTCATTAGTTTCGCTCACTCTCGAAAGCAAGCATTTTACAGCAGGTTGGAGCAGCCTGTATCTCAGCACAGGAATAAGGTAGGGAAGAATTCTAAGGATCATTTTGACTGCCTCCAGAAGTTAGATCAGATGGCAAATTGGATTTGGTGCTAGGTCTTTCCCTTTAGGTTTTACCCCAACAATGTTTTCATTAGTTTCGCTCACTCTCGAAATCAAGCATTTTACAGCAGGTTGGAGCAGCCTGTATCTCAGCACAGGAATAAGGTAGGGAAGAATTCTAAGGATCATTTTGACTGCCTCCAGAAGTTAGATCAGATGGCAAATTGGATTTGGTGCTAGGTCTTTCCCTTTAGGTTTTACCCCAACAATGTTTTCATTAGTTTCGCTCACTCTCGAAATCAAGCATTTTACAGCAGGTTGGTGCAGCCTGTATCTCAGCACAGGAATAAGGTAGGGAAGAATTCTAAGGCTCATTTTGACTGCCTCCAGAAGTTAGATCAGATGGCAAATTGGATTTGGTGCTAGGTCTTTCCCTTTAGGTTTTACCCCAACAATGTTTTCATTAGTTTCGCTCACTCTCGAAATCAAGCATTTTACAGCAGGTTGGAGCAGCCTGTATCTCAGCACAGGAATAAGGTAGGGAAGAATTCTAAGGCTCATTTTGACTGCCTCCAGAAGTTAGATCAGATGGCAAATTGGATTTGGTGCTAGGTCTTTCCCTTTAGGTTTTACCCCAACAATGTTTTCATTAGTTTCGCTCACTCTCGAAATCAAGCATTTTACAGCAGGTTGGAGCAGCCTGTATCTCAGCACAGGAATAAGGTAGGGAAGAATTCTAAGGCTCATTTTGACTGCCTCCAGAAGTTAGATCAGATGGCAAATTGGATTTGGTGCTAGGTCTTTCCCTTTAGGTTTTACCCCAACAATGTTTTCATTAGTTTCGCTCACTCTCGAAATCAAGCATTTTACAGCAGGTTGGAGCAGCCTGTATCTCAGCACAGGAATAAGGTAGGGAAGAATTCTAAGGATCATTTTGACTGCCTCCAGAAGTTAGATCAGATGGCAAATTGGATTTGGTGCTAGGTCTTTCCCTTTAGGTTTTACCCCAACAATGTTTTCATTAGTTTCGCTCACTCTCGAAATCAAGCATTTTACAGCAGGTTGGAGCAGCCTGTATCTCAGCACAGGAATAAGGTAGGGAAGAATTCTAAGGCTCATTTTGACTGCCTCCAGAAGTTAGATCAGATGGCAAATTGGATTTGGTGCTAGGTCTTTCCCTTTAGGTTTTACCCCAACAATGTTTTCATTAGTTTCGCTCACTCTCGAAATCAAGCATTTTACAGCAGGTTGGAGCAGCCTGTATCTCAGCACAGGAATAAGGTAGGGAAGAATTCTAAGGCTCATTTTGACTGCCCTCCAGAAGTTAGATCAGATGGCAAATTGGATTTGGTGCTAGGTCTTTCCCTTTAGGTTTTACCCCAACAATGTTTTCATTAGTTTCGCTCACTCTCGAAATCAAGCATTTTACAGCAGGTTGGAGCAGCCTGTATCTCAGCACAGGAATAAGGTAGGGAAGAATTCTAAGGCTCATTTTGACTGCCTCCAGAAGTTAGATCAGATGGCAAATTGGATTTGGTGCTAGGTCTTTCCCTTTAGGTTTTACCCCAACAATGTTTTCATTAGTTTCGCTCACTCTCGAAATCAAGCATTTTACAGCAGGTTGGAGCAGCCTGTATCTCAGCACAGGAATAAGGTAGGGAAGAATTCTAAGGCTCATTTTGACTGCCTCCAGAAGTTAGATCAGATGGCAAATTGGATTTGGTGCTAGGTCTTTCCCTTTAGGTTTTACCCCAACAATGTTTTCATTAGTTTCGCTCACTCTCGAAATCAAGCATTTTACAGCAGGTTGGAGCAGCCTGTATCTCAGCACAGGAATAAGGTAGGGAAGAATTCTAAGGATCATTTTGACTGCCTCCAGAAGTTAGATCAGATGGCAAATTGGATTTGGTGCTAGGTCTTTCCCTTTAGGTTTTACCCCAACAATGTTTTCATTAGTTTCGCTCACTCTCGAAATCAAGCATTTTTACAGCAGGTTGGAGCAGCCTGTATCTCAGCACAGGAATAAGGTAGGGAAGAATTCTAAGGCTCATTTTGACTGCCTCCAGAAGTTAGATCAGATGGCAAATTGGATTTGGTGCTAGGTCTTTCCCTTTAGGTTTTACCCCAACAATGTTTTCATTAGTTTCGCTCACTCTCGAAATCAAGCATTTTACAGCAGGTTGGAGCAGCCTGTATCTCAGCACAGGAATAAGGTAGGGAAGAATTCTAAGGCTCATTTTGACTGCCTCCAGAAGTTAGATCAGATGGCAAATTGGATTTGGTGCTAGGTCTTTCCCTTTAGGTTTTACCCCAACAATGTTTTCATTAGTTTCGCTCACTCTCGAAATCAAGCATTTTACAGCAGGTTGGAGCAGCCTGTATCTCAGCACAGGAATAAGGTAGGGAAGAATTCTAAGGATCATTTTGACTGCCTCCAGAAGTTAGATCAGATGGCAAATTGGATTTGGTGCTAGGTCTTTCCCTTTAGGTATTACCCCAACAATGTTTTCATTAGTTTCGCTCACTCTCGAAATCAAGCATTTTACAGCAGGTTGGAGCAGCCTGTATCTCAGCACAGGAATAAGGTAGGGAAGAATTCTAAGGCTCATTTTGACTGCCTCCAGAAGTTAGATCAGATGGCAAATTGGATTTGGTGCTAGGTCTTTCCCTTTAGGTTTTACCCCAACAATGTTTTCATTAGTTTCGCTCACTCTCGAAATCAAGCATTTTACAGCAGGTTGGAGCAGCCTGTATCTCAGCACAGGAATAAGGTAGGGAAGAATTCTAAGGCTCATTTTGACTGCCTCCAGAAGTTAGATCAGATGGCAAATTGGATTTGGTGCTAGGTCTTTCCCTTTAGGTTTTACCCCAACAATGTTTTCATTAGTTTCGCTCACTCTCGAAATCAAGCATTTTACAGCAGGTTGGAGCAGCCTGTATCTCAGCACAGGAATAAGGTAGGGAAGAATTCTAAGGCTCATTTTGACTGCCTCCAGAAGTTAGATCAGATGGCAAATTGGATTTGGTGCTAGGTCTTTCCCTTTAGGTTTTTACCCCAACAATGTTTTCATTAGTTTCGCTCACTCTCGAAATCAAGCATTTTACAGCAGGTTGGAGCAGCCTGTATCTCAGCACAGGAATAAGGTAGGGAAGAATTCTAAGGCTCATTTTGACTGCCTCCAGAAGTTAGATCAGATGGCAAATTGGATTTGGTGCTAGGTCTTTCCCTTTAGGTTTTACCCCAACAATGTTTTCATTAGTTTCGCTCACTCTCGAAATCAAGCATTTTACAGCAGGTTGGAGCAGCCTGTATCTCAGCACAGGAATAAGGTAGGGAAGAATTCTAGGGATCATTTTGACTGCCTCCAGAAGTTAGATCAGATGGCAAATTGGATTTGGTGCTAGGTCTTTCCCTTTAGGTTTTACCCCAACAATGTTTTCATTAGTTTCGCTCACTCTCGAAATCAAGCATTTTTACAGCAGGTTGGAGCAGCCTGTATCTCAGCACAGGAATAAGGTAGGGAAGAATTCTAAGGCTCATTTTGACTGCCTCCAGAAGTTAGATCAGATGGCAAATTGGATTTGGTGCTAGGTCTTTCCCTTTAGGTTTTACCCCAACAATGTTTTCATTAGTTTCGCTCACTCTCGAAATCAAGCATTTTACAGCAGGTTGGAGCAGCCTGTATCTCAGCACAGGAATAAGGTAGGGAAGAATTCTAAGGCTCATTTTGACTGCCTCCAGAAGTTAGATCAGATGGCAAATTGGATTTGGTGCTAGGTCTTTCCCTTTAGGTTTTACCCCAACAATGTTTTCATTAGTTTCGCTCACTCTCGAAATCAAGCATTTTACAGCAGGTTGGAGCAGCCTGTATCTCAGCACAGGAATAAGGTAGGGAAGAATTCTAAGGCTCATTTTGACTGCCTCCAGAAGTTAGATCAGATGGCAAATTGGATTTTGGTGCTAGGTCTTTCCCTTTAGGTTTTACCCCAACAATGTTTTCATTAGTTTCGCTCACTCTCGAAATCAAGCATTTTACAGCAGGTTGGAGCAGCCTGTATCTCAGCACAGGAATAAGGTAGGGAAGAATTCTAAGGCTCATTTTGACTGCCTCCAGAAGTTAGATCAGATGGCAAATTGGATTTGGTGCTAGGTCTTTCCCTTTAGGTTTTACCCCAACAATGTTTTCATTAGTTTCCGCTCACTCTCGAAATCAAGCATTTTACAGCAGGTTGGAGCAGCCTGTATCTCAGCACAGGAATAAGGTAGGGAAGAATTCTAAGGATCATTTTGACTGCCTCCAGAAGTTAGATCAGATGGCAAATTGGATTTGGTGCTAGGTCTTTTCCCTTTAGGTTTTACCCCAACAATGTTTTCATTAGTTTCGCTCACTCTCGAAATCAAGCATTTTACAGCAGGTTGGAGCAGCCTGTATCTCAGCACAGGA
The DNA here is from genome assembly GCF_026170545.1 of Melanerpes formicivorus. Lineage (NCBI taxonomy): Eukaryota > Metazoa > Chordata > Aves > Piciformes > Picidae > Melanerpes > Melanerpes formicivorus. The sequence continues at coordinate 150,301 of NW_027142808.1, forward strand.
ATAAGGTAGGG